>NC_047509.1:18304609-18477109 GCF_902827115.2 Pseudochaenichthys georgianus
TGGATGGAACAAGAGCTTTTGAAAATAATACACCAACAAATGGTTGTATAAAGTATTAGCAATCCCCTAACAGCTGTTTTCCTGCTGTGGAAGATTGCTCTAGTGCTCTGTTGTCAACCTGCAGCAATCCAGATAAATGTGTTTTGAATACAATAATTTGAAATACATGCACAGACTCTCAGACAGTGTATCTCCTTTCTCAGGTGGCGATTAAGTCAATACGCAAGGAGCGTATCACAGATGATCTGGACAGAATTCACATCCAGAGAGAGATTGAGATCACCTCCTCGCTCAGGCACGCCAACATTATACGCTTCCATGAGGGTAATTCTACAAACACAAAAGGACTGTACACTCACATCCAAACCTAATGGGCCGGGTGCTAAAAATGACCAGAGAATTAAAAACTAATAAACATATATCTCGCATTGTGAAAGCTTCTTCTTTGGTTTTCATTAGTCTGCAAACACAACACAAACACAGAGGAGGTGTAACACATTGTCCTGTTTAATTCTGGTTCATATTTAGATGAAAACAAATGCAGAAACAACACATTTTCTTTTAGTATAGTGATGGTTTGAGGCATTCCCTGATGTTCATGTCAACACGTCTGCATAATTCTGACCTGTGAATGTTTCATGTGTCCTGCGCAGTGTTTGAGAGCCGGGATAAGATTGTGATAGTGATGGAGTTCGCCAGCAGGGGAGAGCTGTACGATTACATTCAGGAGAGAAGGAGACTGCCTGAAACAGAAGCCAGAGGCATCTTCAGACAAATCACATCTGCTGTCCACTACTGCCACAAGGTTTGCACACTCACTTTTTGCAAATACACCTCTGGAAGTCATTATACATTTGGGAACCACATGTGGGCATGTGCTGAATTGCATGTTGCAAGCAAACACAGAACAGCTAAATCCACTAAATCTTATCTTATCTTAAATACTGCATACAAACTTGACTTGCGTTTTCAGATCGCCGAGTAAAGAGCGCATTGACTGTTCTCCCTCCAAAATAATGTAAGCCCTGGAAAAGGAACACATTGTTATTTTTTTAGTGCGTGTGTGCAGGAGAACATACATAAATAAATCCTATTAATACAGAAGTGCAGTCAATGTGACGATATGTGTCTCGCAGTGAGCTGATTTGAGTTAAAAAAAAAAGAGTGTTTTCATATCATCTTATTTTGGAAGTTTTGCTTCTTCATGAGTCCCACATTAAACTCAGAGATTATCACTCAGCTCCTGTGGCTTTGTAGCAGACAGGCAGCTGGATATCTAGCTCCTCATGCACTCAAACATTGTCCCAAAATAGACATGAGTGCTCCACCACGAATGAATTATTGAAGGTGCCTCTGAGGTATGCAGGGCACATGGAGGCACATGAGGCTTGAATGAAAATACTTCAGTATTATTTTTGTTATTCTCTAAATTGGTTCATAGTCATTTAAAAATAGCAAGAATAATAACCTGGTTAACCACATATATGTATTTCTTCTACTTTTCTTCCTCTGCCTTGAATACACACACATGTTTTTTATGATGTACGTAGTGTGGACAAACCATTGTCTAATGCCAAGGGTAATTTCCTTTAATTCTCTGAAGAGGTTGTCATTAACAAAAGAAAGTAGGCTTTCCTGGCACATAAGCAACGTTTACATTTTCCCTGCGTCACGCTGCTTCCTGGGTGGCCACAGTTCAGTATCCATAACAGCATTGTCTCTTTATATGATTTATCACCTATTCAATGTCAGGGAATAAAGGTTTTCCTCCCATTAATCCTCTAGTGTGGTCTCTCTCCATACGCCACAACTGCATATACTGTGGCATCATGTTGGCTGGCAGGTGCTTAATGCCATCATGGGATTAAATCGCATCTCATCAGATGAATTAACTCAAACAAAAGAATTCCTCATGGCTATTGTGAGCTTTTCTGAAGACACACAACCCTGCAACACAAGGCCTGAGTGGAATGTTAATGGTTATAAAAGGACCCTTTCAGCACATGCTGGCTTTATGTTATACACTTTAGATGCTTCAGTCCTAATGTCTGCATGCAATGAGAAAACATCTGAGATTAAACGGGGGACAGTGCAGGCTCTCATTATGTTCCTGCTCTCTTCAGAACGGCGTTGTGCATCGAGACCTCAAGCTGGAGAACATCCTTTTGGATCAAGATTTGAACGTAAAGGTAAGAATTTTTATTTTTGTATTTATTCATTTATTTAACAGGGACAGTGCACATTAATTAACATTGCTGTAAATGTGCCAGAGTTAGTCAAGAGGCTATTTTTCATCACACATTTCATTTTAAACAAGTAAATACAATCAATTTAAAACATGCAACATACATTACTGGAATACTTAAATACAAATGTTTTAAAAGATAGAACAATAAAACATAACAAATAAAACAAAACAAGAACATGTTAAAACACAGGCAGTGGGTTTTAAGGAGCAGAAAGAGTGTGTCAGTGTTGGCAGAGCTGATTCCTCACTAACATGTTTTGAGTTTGGATTAAATAAACTGAATGTGGTCTGGTCTCTGATTGGAGGTGGGATTGAGTTTCATTGCTGCGCAGCTTTGACAGAAAATGAAGACTGACTGAAATAACTTTTTCTGAGTGGAATAATGCAATCTCCTCTCGCTGCACCTCTTGTTATCCTAGTTGCAGTTGTGCGTATGCTAATAAACTGTCTAAGAGGAGGTGAGGTAAGGCATACTGAATTTGACAGAACATACACACTGAGTCTTTCCACACTTTCCAACAACATGATGAATGTGTGTCTTGTATTATAATAATGGACCATCCAAATAGCCACAGTTGCTTTTGTTTTGAAGCACAAAGGCACATCTTCATAAGATACTGGCATCTACATCAGGAAGCTTTCCACTGCTGCTGTTTTTAACATCCTGGAAGGAAGCTTTAACTAAAATGCAACACAGTGCACTTTCAGAGCATATAGTATTGGAGCCCTCTCAACCCACAGTCATTTGTATGTGTTGTTAAGGTATGCACACTGAACCAGCACAAACATACTGCCCGGTCTTATAAAAGAACACAGGGGTCATTTGTTGCCTTATTTGGGTATCCCTCTCCTTATATGGGAGCTGAGCGCGGCCAAAGGGGAATGCTGGGAATCCAGTGGCAATCGAGCCAATCGAAGGGTTTTAATATAAGTATGCTCTGTCTGTCCATCAAAAGAAAACACGATGTGCAGACCTCTCAGCGGCTCTTCGTTCGTCACAAACCTCGTGTTCACCACATCGGCCTCTCACAGCATCCGTTGCAGGAAATAACACAGCCTCTGTGCGATGCATAGTCAGAAGGGAAAATGTTGCTCTATACTAATAATAGATTGCCCTTAAGTGGTTGAATTGAACTATCTACACTTCCTAGTAGCAGAAGTCTGCATCCAATGGTAGATCCAAAGCACCACATCAATTTAATTCCCAGACATATGTACAGGAGTCATGTGTATGTCTAGTAAATAAAATACATCTTACACAATCATTGGACACTGAGGAATGTTGCCTGCAAGGACTGTAATAAGTTCCTCTGGTGGATGTAAACATGAGTTATACTGCAGAATGCATACCACACAGACACACACACAAGGTAGTACAGCTTTAAAACTACACAACTCACATGCTCATACTACACCCCATTATTGTCACTGTATGTATAATATCAACTGTGAGCTGGCTTGTATACACAGTGTACTCCACCACCTGTGAGGTCTCTGTTTGGCGGAAATAAAGCTGACGGGCTGAGCATTTTAACACCACAGGTGCTGATAGTGGCTGGGTGCTCATGGTATTAATCTCTTCAGATAGAGAGGAGCCTCGGTATGTCTGCATATGGCTCTTGTGGCCTCGAGTGAGTGATTGTTCCGTTACGTGAGTGTAAGCAGCCTGATGTTTTTGGCACTCTCCTCTTCCCTCACTCACACTTACACTGGCAAAAGCTCAGCCTTACTAATTGTAGCTCTTCTAAAAGGAATTGTTTTTAGTGACTGTGTTTTTGGTTAAGGGTTTTGCAGTTCACACTCACTCAGAAGGAATCTGGATTAAATGAGAAGCATGTGTGTGTTGAGGTGAATTAGCTAATGCATTTATAAAGGGTTTAGTGTAAACTGATTGGTCCAGTATGTCATAAGGTAATGTGTTTTCAGCTGATTTAGTTATGTCATCTGTTTATTATTTATTTCACACAAACACAGATATGATTGACTGGATTTTTTAAATACTTTTTTGAATGACAACTTACTTGTTTTGAGATATGAGTTGTATTATTTAAAAATGTTCAAGGTTAGGCTTCATATGTATTAGCATTACAATTCTTAAGGTTTCTGGCATCATTCAAGATTTGCCTTCTATTAAGCAATAGATCAATATTCATGAAAACGATGTATTTCAATTTAGTGGCTAGGCGGCTTCTTTAAGTGTGTAATATTAAGTATTGTATATGTTAAAATAATTATAATATCTAATAATAGTTATGTCCTAAATGGTCTGCTGTAACTTGACTTGTTTATTATTTGTTATTTGTCTTATTACAACATAAAGTTATTAAGTAATATATTTACTCACGCCCAAAATAATACTTGACTCTTAAGATGTATTTTATGTTTTCTCTCTATCTCTCTGACTCTGCAGCTGGCTGACTTTGGCCTTTCCAATCACTTCCAGAGGGGCACTCTGCTGCAGACCTACTGTGGAAGTCCGCTTTATGCTGCCCCGGAGATAGTGAACGGACTGCCCTACCAGGGGCCAGAGGTTGGTCAACACACACGGCCCTCACTGGTTTCCTCAGACAAAACAGTAAAGCTCTGGTCTGTTAAATCCAAACAATGAACTGAAAGATAGTAAGGCTTTTTGTAGAGCTGGGGGAACCCACAGCCGGTGAAAACATACTTTTAGTGTTAACCATTGTTATTGATCCATTTCTAATAAACAAATAGTTTTTAGTGCAGCTTTCGAATGCTGAGTTTGAACCACATTAAATGGGTCCGACAAAAATGTCAAATATAGTTCAGTTTAGTCACATGAATGTAGATCCTTTGATTGTGCTTTCTATCATGCACCATCTCATTGTGTTAAATTATAGAATTTTCTGAGGTGGCAAGGCATGTACTTCATTATGTTTTGATATGCTAGGTGGACTGCTGGGCGCTGGGGGTGCTGCTTTATGCCCTGGTGTACAGCAGCATGCCATTCAATGGGGCGAGCCACTGCACACTTACAGAGCAAATCAGCCAAGGTCGCTACAGCAGACCCAACCCCCCATCAGGTAACCCTTTTAATGGCCATTAACATTATATTTAAATGTCTACTCTGATATAATGGCTTTGTGTGTTATTCTTATTAGAATCCTGTTAATGTACAATGTTGTTGTCAGTTTGGCTGCTATAAATAAATGTCGACGGTGTTCCCTCCAGACGCCTGCGCTCTTATCGACTGGTTGTTGACAGTGCGTGTGGATGAGAGGGCTACGATAGAGGACGTTGCAAACCACTGGTGGGTGAACTGGGGTTTTGAAGAGAGTGTGTGTGACTGCCCTTCATCCCCACACCAAGAATGCCCCTCCCCCCTACTGGCGCGCTACATCGACTGGCAGAATCGTGTCGCCGTTTCTAGCAACATGAGCCTATCCTCAGACTCTTCCTGTCCACCTCAACTCTCACCTCATCCCTTTTACTTCAGCTTCCCTCTGACGAGTGATCGAGGAGGAGGAGGAGGAGGAGGAGGAGGAGGAGGAGGAGGAGGAGGAGGAGGAGGAGGAGGAGGAGGAGGAGGAGGAAGGTTATGCAGAAGAATGTCAAGCCTGAGGAAGTCACGCAAGGAGAATACAATTCCCCAGACTGCACTTGGAGCTTGTGATGGTGTTAGCGAATCAGCTGCCTCCTCTGCTGCGATTTCCTCCACTCCCACCATTGAAAGAAAGAAGCCCAAAGGTATTCTAAAACCCCAAAGAAGTTTTGACTCAGTCTTTCACAGCCCTCCTAAAGAAATCTTCTCCCAACCGTGTAGCACTGCTCCCCAGCCTTTTCGATCACATTCACTTCCCCGCACACATGCTGATGTCCTTTCCACCAGCCTGCCACCTCCCTCTACTTTCTGTCAGCCCTCAACCAAGATGCCCAAGAAGGGGATACTGAAGAACTTGTATGGGGGGGAATCGAGTTATGGCTCATCCTCACAAAGAAGGATATCTGGAGCAGAAGTTAAAGATGGAGAAGGAGCAGGTGATTTCTGCTACCACAACCAGCACACTGGGCTCTCAGCGGCAGAAGACAGCCCCACCATGCGCACTGAAGCGGTAAGAAGAAGGAAGGGGATTCTGAAACGCAACGGCAAGTTCTCTCGCAGTCTGGATCTTCACGATGACCAGCACCCGGCATCCATGATATTCCCTGAAGCTCTCCAGCAGCTTCTCCAAGACACAGGGGGTGCCCAGGGTCGCCGTAGCCGCCCCTCAAGTGTGGTGAGCGAGGATAGCCTCTTCTCTTCCGATTCCTTTGACCTCCTAGACCTCAGCGCTCAATCACGTCGCAGGTTTTTCTCTCGTGCGACGCAGCAAAGCGCGTGCAGCTCTGAGGAGGACCTGGAGCAGATGAGGGTTGAGTCACACAGAGTTAGTGGAGAAGGCTGCTAACGTAAGCCCAAGAATAAGGCAGACACAAGTGTGCTGAAAACAGGGTTAAACACCAGTTCTTCAGTTCACTTTTCTGTGCCATTCAGTGTCTGCCATCTTGCAAAGACCCTGGAAATGTTGCTTATCACGAACAAGAATTTTTTATTAATGATGAATGGAACTATCAATGACATTTGAATTGTAATTTGAATGCAAGGCAATGCAGAAGGTGATTAGACACAAAGTGACACCTAAATGAGATCACATGTCTGAGTAAATGTGGCCGAATGGACGGTTCAATCTACTCACTCTGAACTCATCTGCAATAAATCCACTTTATAGATTTAGGAGATTTCTCTTCTGATAAGCCTTGAACAATCTGAGTCTGGATCTGTAAAGCACTGCATGTTTTCTGAACTGATGCGAAGTAAGACACAGGGTATGTGCATCTGTGAATCAGTATGTCAACTGTGACGATTAATCAACAAGCTATGAAAGCAATTTTCCATCCAACTTCTTTTATGGCCATTTTATGCATTAAACCCTAAGAGGTTATGTTGAGAAGTAATAAAATACACTTGAAATGTTTAGCTGAGCTGGTAAAGTTGGTGTATCAACAAAAGCAAAATGCAACAAAGTGTAATGATAACAGCATTAGTGAATAATGTCGGAAACAACAGATCTGTGTGGACACTTTTAATGTTCTTCATACAAAGAAATATACAAACATAAATGCCAGATTGAAAATATTGTTTTCCAAAGTTTAAGGTTTGATAAGCACTCTAATAATTATAATTTTAAAATAAAAAAAGGCAGTGAATGGGAATGCACATTGACTTGCACTTTGGGAATTAAGTTTGGCTACATTTGAAACCTGTATATAAAGGTGGTTTATTATTAGGATACTTCTAAACTGAACTGACACTTGATGGCAACACCTTCCTTTACAATATTTGATCATTGCTTCACAGAAAGAAAGTTATTATGAAGGAATTTTTAAGTGTTAATACATGTGCAGTATTTGTAAACCATTTTAGCTTCTATAGAGATGTTTTTTAAATGTGTTTTACTAGATTATTATTATCTATTTCTACACCAGCCTCCACAATTGTCCACAGTGATGCTATAAAAAAAAGATTATGTTTACATTTACCTTTTGTGTGTCGTCACACATGAATTAAATGTGTATTCACTCCCTATATTCCCTAAGTAAGGGGAGTTAAAGTAAAACGTTAACTATTTGATGACTATATTTGTACACAGTATTGCAATATTTTGCTCCTTTGCACAAACAGACACAGTGTGAATACAAGATGGATCACATTTATTTTTCACCCAAGTGCTGCTGCAGACATTTAAAAATAAATAAATGGGTATGCATTAGACGTATGCAATTTTAAGACTGTAATGTTTTTAAAGGATTGTTAATTTTGTTCAATTATTTCATACTTTTTGCATGGGTGGGGGTCAAATAAATGATGTGAACCTAAAGACTTTCCTGTTGTTTTTCTGGTGGGAGAAAAAGAAAAGTAGCAGGAGATAAAAGATTAAATGTGCACATAAAACAACTTCAAAAAAGGTTGAGATAAATATTGGGATACGCAAATGGTGTGCCTGTCTTTGAGAGAAATCACCCTTTTATTCCAATTGGTTAAGGCATTTTCTCCTTTTGGCCCTGAGCACGACACAACACGGAGAAATCAAACGACATTGTTTATGAAAGACCAAGAGCTACCCATTTAATGAAATTCCATATTCCTTTGTCTCCATAAACACAGAGCTCAATCTACTTCACTGTTTTCCTTATGATTCAACTTCTTAAACAAAATGCATTTAAAGAAGAAAACACCTAGAAGTCAAATAAGGCTTAAGTACATAAATTACAGAGTGGTTTAAGAATAAATGTTTTCGAGTAAGTAAGTAAGGTTTAACTTTTATCGAATCATTATGCAATAAAGGCATTAATACATCAACTGTGCATAACTGTATATATAAACATTTGAAGTGAGGCATTGAGCAAGATGCATGCATGCTTTTATATTTGCTGGCTTTGCTGGGTTTCACAAAAATGTTTTCTAGACAAGAAACACATGTTTTACAGACCTCTCCTCTGTCTAATGAAGAGAACACATCATCGCAGGAAGGTAAAAACCCATAACTCTAGGGTTTACATGCTATATTACGTATTTAAGATTAACATTTTTCTCCAATGACAACATTCCTCCGCCTCTTAGGCACATGATAAATAGTCAAAAATCCATACATGCCTTACACGCTGAAAAGCTGCCCTTTTGGACGTGAATGTATTCACAGTGTTAAGATGAAACAAGCAGGCTCACCAGCAGGTCTTGTTTAGATGTGGAGGAGTCTGTTATGGCTGAGATATACATAGGGCTTTATACTACACACTTGCATGGTTTTAACTCATCTAAGTGTCCTTCGTGTTGTGGCCATAAGTCTTGAGCAGAGGTCCAATGGTGTCACCTCCAAACGGTCGTTATCTCCTGTCAGTCACACCATCCTGTTATATAACAGCTGCCATCTATTTGTTTAGATAAGATCGAGATTAAATATATATTAGTTCACTACAAAAGAAATTGTATTTTTTTAGATAAACAACTACAACTATTTTGTGCTCATATGGTCATATTTAATCATTTTGGAGTTTTATTTATACTCATGGCTCATAGAGTGGGAGCCAAACTACAGAGGAAATTATATTCAAGTAAAACCATGACGACACCCAGTACTAGACCACACTATAGCTTCTAGCTAATTAACATGATGGGTGTACATTACTTTTAGTGCTTTAGGTACGCTATGGCTCAGTGGCTAGTGTGCTGGACCTGGACCCTGAATGTATGTAAGTGGCTTGTAAGTGACAGTAATGTAAATGGACAGTAGGCCTATTAAGCAGAGTTAATATATAAACACAGTAAACATAGAGTTAATCAATCAATTTGAGAATATAATGTACTTTGTATTAGCCTTGTTATCGCCTGTGTTCTCCATTTTCACAATAAAAGTCTTTAACAATAGGGTGTATGGACTGACAACACTCAGCAATATATTTTACAGTAGCTTTCCCAAGGCAAGATTTCACAGAGGCAAAATCAACAAAACCATTGTAGTTCTCATTGCATCCCACCAGATGCCCTCCAACTCTCCTTTCCCCTCACCTGACTGACCCACCCATCTCCACACAAATTTGTTATTGGCTATGGTAGGTTATTGGTTATGTTCACATACTTATTGATTATTTAAAATGTAAACCAATCTGTTTGCATATGGGTGTTTAGAGTGGTACCCCCCTAGATCTCTAGTAATTGTGTGCTTAAAGTGCACCAGATTGAAGCATTTTACTGTTACATTTTCAAAAAATGTCTATACACACACACACACACACACACCACCACACACACACACACACCCACACACACACCACACACACACCACACAACACACACACACACAACACACCCCACACACATCACACACACACACCACACACACACACACACACACACACACACACACACACCACACACACACACACACACCACACACACACACACACACACACACACACGCGCTGGATATGCTCTGGATATGGGTCCTAACCCCTGTCCCCTCATACTCAGACAGTGGAAAATAAATGCAGTTATATCATCTTGATGACGCTAAGAAAACCAGCCACCAGTAAGATACCATTTATGTCCTTTTTTTATCGAGGCTTCTGAGGCTATCAACAACTACAGTGTTACAAAGTGATATCTGCCACAGAGCCTATTTCAAACCTCCATCGATGACCTCCAAACCAGAGAATATTTGCTAATAATACAAATTAGGAGCTGATTTCTTTGAGTAGATTGTCCATACATTATGCCTAGAGATAGAATTATCTTTCTCTGAAACTTTTAGACAAATGTATTGTCACATCTTAGAAAAAACTTAACAGCATGCAAGTACCAATTGTAATATGTTTAATCTTCTTTGTTGGGATACAAAACATTCTGAGAAAAAAGGTGATTGTGTTTAGAAAAAAAATGTAGACTTGTAGTTCTAATCTGATCACTAAATCAAACAGACCTCTAAATAATTGAGCAACAGTGTCATCTTGTGGCCTTTTGCTGTAGTTGGCCACAAGCACCAATGCACAGATTCAAGATTCAAGGGTTTTATTATCATGTGCACAGTACAGTGTAGTTCTGCAATGAAAATCTTAGGTCCTGAACCCCTCCAACAATCCAATCCAATCCAACTTTATTTATATAGCACTGTAAAACCTTCAGACCAAAGTGCTGTACAGAGAGATAAGCTCACAAAACATAAAATAAATACATTTAAAATAAAAGATACAAACACAAAACAAACCAGAATAAACGTAATAATTAACAATGCAACATATTATATAAAGGACATGAGACAAAATAAGAAAAAAAAATAGTGCAAATGAAACAGAGTAGGATAAAATAGAATATAATGGTGCAGGTTATGTTGTTAGACCAGTCTACAAGTAGTGCAGATGAAGTGAACTGTATACATGTCAGAAAAATAAATAAATACAATAAGTTAAATGATTCAGAGAATGTTGAAAGTGACCAGAACAGTGTAAAAAAGCAACAAAAAAGCAGTGTGTGAACGGTTTAACATCAATATAACAAATAAAGACACTATTAACAATTGGAGAAAGGTATCAGAATCTGTAATAAGTGTTTCCTAACATTGTTACAGTTGTATTATTTTTAATAAATGCTCAATTTGACTGTTTAAACATTATCGCAAAACTCTAAGGACAGAAGGCATTATTAATATCCCTATTACCTCTATATGCGTTTATTAAAAAACAGTTGAGTTTGATATTACATTCTGTGTTGGTCATCTAGCAGCACCTTGAATCCACACTACTGTGATACAGTGGGGAAATAAGTATTCAGAGGTTTCCAAAAGATGTTAAATCGATAATTTACTAATTACATAATAAACACTTTGGATATTTATTAATCCTAGTTGATTTTGAGTCATCAATAACATGTGTGGTCAAATTTGTCAAATAATCTTCAGAAATGTCCCTTTATTTGAATGCAACATTTGCTAGGCAAACATTCTCCTCACTCTTAGTCCATCAACACACCAAAGACACATAGGAAAGAGGAAGAATATTTGCATCATCGGCATATAAAAAAAACAGGCCATCCTATCGCTCACCCTTTTTCACGCATAGCATGGAAAAGTGGAAGCAAATTTGAATTATGCATATTTGTGACCGTGCCCTGAATCAAATAGCAACGACACACACAGGTCATTGTTTAGAAGTCAAGGTCGCTGCAAAAAGAGCCAATGTGATGTACTGCTTGCTTGCTTGTTTGAGAGCTTGAATAACAACTGACGAGTGAAAAAATGCATGGATGAAATGTTGATCTGTGGTTCAGTTACCTCTATGCATTGAATAAAAACAATTGAGTTTGATATTAAATTCTCCTCTAATGGAAATGTGTTACCTGGGAGCACCTTGAATCTACTGTGACACAGAGCTGGAAGAAGTATTCAGATGTTTTACCTAAGTTAAAGTAACTAAACAGCAAAGTGAAGGCACTCATTTAGTATTCACAATATGAACTCAAAGTACCAAACTGCCACATATTTGTAGACAAATGGCCAATGATTTTTATATTATTATTTATAACATTTCTGATGATTATTTGCGATGCATTTATGTGAAGCAGTATTTTATTGGTGTTGCTGCTTGAGATAAGTAAAGATGTAACTATTTTATAGACTAATAAGTAGCTTTATCAATAATGCCGTGCCACATTTGATAAGCTATTTGTTTTGAATGTAAAGTAGTAAAGTGGGAGTTTAAACTAACAGAGATTTCATAAGTAGAGCAACTTCCTTATACCCAGTACTCAAGTTCTAAAAAAAAATCAGGGGGGATGGTGGATTTTATCATATGGGGACATAATTTGTGCTGATAACCCGCAGAGGGTGGGAGACCAACCAGCATAAAGATAATTATTATACTCCTAAAACAACATGCATGTTATGGATGTTCAGATACTCCTTTCATTGCTCTTGACCAAGGCACCTCAAAATTAGAGTCGGTCCCCGGGCTGCCATGGCACCACTAACATTTAGGGTCAAATGCAGAGGACATTTAGGGCAAAATCTTTTTTTCACTTTAATTTAAAGGGGGGGAGGGGATACAAAAATGTGGTTATAATGGAAGTATATGGTACAAGTCTTGTAGGTTTACAGTCCCTCATTTATTATTCAGATGGATCAACTGATTATACTAATAATAAAGTCAAAATAGTTTTTAGAATATTGAATTATAGTGTATTTTTTCAAAAAAGCAGTTACTGGTATATGATCAAAACTGGTATCTAAAGGGTTACATTTGTATCATAATTAATTAAATCATTATGTAAATTGTTCATGAAAAATTTGAGGAAAAAAATTAGAAAAGTATTGATCCGTCATCATTTTATTGCAGTTCAAATACAAATATTTTATGTTAACATTCCCAATGTTACTTTTTTTAACA
Organism: Pseudochaenichthys georgianus; assembly: GCF_902827115.2. Taxonomy (NCBI): domain Eukaryota; kingdom Metazoa; phylum Chordata; class Actinopteri; order Perciformes; family Channichthyidae; genus Pseudochaenichthys; species Pseudochaenichthys georgianus. The sequence goes on from NC_047509.1 coordinate 18,317,793, forward strand.
GGGCATTAAGTGCAAATTGAAATTGTTTACAAAATATGAAAATATATGAAAATATTATACAGATAATACAAAATAGGACCAATGTTGTCAATGGCTGCCTATACTCCACTCTCCCCCATCTCATAGAAGTTTCCAAAGATTTTCATAATCATGCTTTTTGGTCTAAATTTGTCTGGCTCTTGCTTTCGGATTGTTAGCTAAGCAATGGCTTTGAAGCCAAGTCTTGACATATACCTCTGGTCTGAACTTGTTCAGTGGAGGGCCAACACACTTGATGAAAAGCAAGGCTGACATGCTTTTTACCTCTAGGGAGCTTCTAGTTGTGGTTAAAATGTTCATCTGACTAAACCCACGTTCACACTCAGCTGTGGAGATGACCAGAGTGTTCACTGCTTGAAGGAGGGGTTTCAGCTCTTCTGGTGCTGGTGGTATCATTTCATCAACAGTTTTGAGTCTTACCAGCTAGCTAACACGAGAGAAAAATGTATAACTCCAAACTAAGTTGTTATTGCTGCTTATGTCTGCTAAAGTAGTGAGTAATGACTAAAATTACTGACTCTTGACTTACCTGAAATGTTATTTTTAGAATTTTTAAATATGAAGTCCCTCAGATCGCGTTGTCCTCCTGGTCGCTTGGCCATTGTGATGACCGTTACCTGCGCTTCTGACATCGATCAAACAGGCGCATCACGGCGCTCTGGCGCCCTCGCATAGTATAGCGTCAGTGACTTGGTAAAAATGTCATTGCTCCCTCGCCCACAGTATTTTACTCAAAATGCGCAAAATTAATGTTGAAATTGCAGTAATACCAGTGCCACGTTCATTGATAAAATTACATAAGGGATGGAAAGGGGGAATGTCAGTTTTAGAAGGGGGATGATTTTGACCGTTTTTATTTCAGGGGGGATGCCATCCCCCCTCATCCCCCCTCAACTCGAGTACTGCTTATACCCTGTCACCACAGACAATTACATTTCAGGAAGCTACTTTGAAAGTTGCTTGTAACGTTTCCCGCTATTTATTGTTAAATGAAAGTTAAAAACGTTCACGATCACTCATATAACTTTATCCCTCTCTCTTTCTCTCTCTCTTTTTCAAGCTAAGGATAAAAAATCTGCGTTTCTCTAAAACACATCATAGACATGTTTTTATATATCTCAGACCCATAATATATGCCTAAAAATAGCATGATAGGTGCACTTTAAAGGTCTCCTATCATGCAAAATGCACTTTTTGATGTCATTTATACATAAATATGTGTCCCCGGTGTGTCAGGGAACTCACAAAGTGTCAGCAAATAAAACCCTCTCTCTTTTCCTCCGTACCCACATCTCTAAAAACAGGGGGACCATGGAGCTGATCCAGATTTGCGTACGATATGACGTAATATCGGAAATGTGTGCCGGCTTTATGCCCACGGCCCTATCAGAACGTTGCTGTATCAGAAACTATGTGCAACGTTTTCAAAGTAATATGGTCTGTGTTTACATTAGCAAGCATCGCTAACACTCAGAGCTAACGCTGTACTGGAGAGAGTATGTGTAAAGAAGCTGGATATAAAAAGGTACTCACCTTGTGGTAAACCCGTGAGAGAAAAAGCATTTGAGCTCCATACTGTTTCAGAAATAATCTTTGATGTGGTTTGGAATATGATCTGGCGTTTCATCATGGTAGCTTTAACTGAGTATCTGGGTAGAATTCTCCTGCATGAGCTCCCGTCTCTGCTCTTGTCTTTTTCTAAAGCTATAGGACCCAGAATCAGCAGTTCTCTAATGGCGCTTTTCCACTGCAGGACCTAGCACGGCTTAGGGTATGGTTAGGCCTTGGTAGGTCAGGCTCCCTTTATGCTGCGTTTCCATTACAGTTTAGGAACTGGGGTAGTAACTACAGTAACGCAGTGTAGGCGGGGCGATCGGCTGTTCGGCGGGTGGAGTGACGCTGCGTAAAACTGCCGTGACGCCATCTTCAATGCGAACCACAACACCATAACACCAGCCGTTAGCTCTTAGCACTCACAGCTCAAAGCTCCTCATATCTGTTCAGACACTAAACAAAAGTTAAACAAGTACAAACCACAGACTGTCTATGTCATGGCGAATACAGTCGCTGGTTTATTTATGTCTGTAGGCCGTTGTTGTGAGTGTGGATGGAGCATATACAACGTTAGCTTAGTCTGATCGATCCGATCTCCATTCAGAAAACACCAATTTTTTCGTGCTTTTTCAATTGCCGTCTTGTCTGAAGACCGGTACCAGTATGTTGTTACCTCGACATCATTTTGAAACGTGTATTACAATTAAATCACAGTAAAATATGTTCATTTTGTTGTAGTTGTAGCCCCCTTGCCAGCGATTCTCTCTAACCATTCAGCAGTCGAGAGTGTTTACGTCACTAGTTTCAACCCAGTCTCATGGCATTTCGTGTTCACCAACACGATTTTTAATCTATTGATTCGTGTTCACCAACACGATTTCCCCCGTTTTTTTCGTGTTGCACAGCACGATTTTAAAAGAAATGTATTTCTACTGGTAGGCTAATGTGTTTTCTGCCTGCAGCACGTCTTTTTCTCCAGTCGGGTCGTGGAAGACCGGAAGCTGTGTGGTTCATAAAAACATGTTCTTACTCAATATCAAGCCACAATTATTGCTTTTATTTTAAATCGTATAATTTCAAACTTTTGTTGCCGTCTGTGAGGAAAATAAATGGGGCTCAGAGCCTCAGAATACTGAAATCTGTATTTTTAAATTTAACGAAAATATCTTCACTGAGTATTTTGATCATTTGCTCCGCTAATAATCAATCAGATCGATCCAGAGAAGAGGACACTTTTAAGGCCTTTTTCTCAAAAATGATGACTCTAGTCATTATAGGCTAATGTGACATATTTTGCTTAATATTTGGAGTACAAAAATAATTCTGATATCATTAGAAAGCTCGGAATCTCCTCTTTCCAACAGTGTATACAACTCAAAATGTGTCTTCGGGTCAATGCGACTGATTTCGATAGAGCAGGTCACTTTGCATAAGGTAAAATAAAGCAGGCAGACATAACAGGAAGAATATGTACATTTTAACCCAATCAATAGGACATTGTCACACCATTCAAATGTATCCATGTAAATTACAACCAATAAAAAAGCTTATATTTGTTTACTTTATTTGTTAAGGGGTGGCCACAATCGCGGACATGCTGGCGGCACAGGGACGAGGCACGCAATCCCTCTTCAGTGAAGTGGACAAGCTTCTATGGCTGTATTTCACTGTGCCGATGTCCAATGCAACAGCTGAGCGGAGCTTCTCCAGCCTCCGTCGGTTGAAGACGGAGGCTGAGCGCCGTTCAACTAGTCCGAGCGCCGCTTAAATCACCTTCTCTTCCTCCACATCCACAACAATTTGACCGACGGCCTGGACCTCAAAAAAGTGCTCCGGAGCTTCTGCTTTGCCATTGAGCGAAGGGAGGTTTACTTTGGCACAATCTAGGAAGATGAAGTAAATGTAGCCACGTGGGGATTTTTGTTTTGCTTTACCCTATGTATTGTGGGACATTTGTTTGAAGGTTGCTCCACCCTCATCTGTTATTGGACATTTTAGTCATGTGATTTTAATTACACAACATCACAGCTTGTGTTACGTTTAACAAGCTTGTTATAGGCCTACGTTCTTTTCACAAGAAGTGTTGTTTGGTTCGGTTAAATAAATAATTTATGTCCATTTCTTGAATTTTTGAAATAAGTTTCATGAATTGCATCACCTGTAGCCAGAGGTAGGCTACCTGAACGGTCTCAACGCTGTGTGTGTCCGTCAGGAAACACGCTGTTTACAAGTAGTTCCAGGCTTCCAGCAAACATCCACTGATAAACTGTGATGTTAACAACCTCTTGATAACCTCATATATTTTAACTTAGGATCATACCTGTGTTTAGTCTAGAAAAAGGTAAATGTGTGCATTTTATTTTAAAGTTGTGTATATTTACAGACTGTTGCAAAAACTAAGAAGCTTATAAACATCAGGTTTAAAACTAAAAGAGCTTTACAAAAAAGTAGGCTAACACAATTAAAGATGTTTGGAGTTTTATTTGAGTTATTAATTTACATTTGTTGTCAAAGAGATGCTGATTTGAAACCGTTGATACATACAGTTACGGCATTTCCTGTTTCTGCCGGAGAGAGGGGAGGCCGTCCCAAAGCTTGCTGCTGTATTTACTCCCTCCATCTGACAGGAGGAGCCTCATGTGTCACTCCACGGAGTTCACTCCGTCACGGAGGGGGAGTGTGTAGGGGTAGGGTGTAGGGCGTGGTTTGGAATTGGGCCATACACACGCACTTTTTTGCCCCCCCCCCCCACTTCTAAAATGAATCCGGCGCGCCTGCCACAAGGTGAGTACCTTTTTATATCCAGCTTCTTTACACATACTCTCTCCAGTACAGCGTTAGCTCTGAGTGTTAGCGATGCTTGCTAATGTAAACACAGACCATATTACTTTCAAAACGTTGCACATTGTTTCTGATACAACAACGTTCTGATAGGGCCGTGGGCATAAAGCCGGTGTTCCGGTTTAACTGGTTCCCCGATCAACTGGTTGACAGATGTGGAGGCGTGGCCTTCGACTGAAATACACATTTCGATCGCTTCTTCTGTCGTTTACATACATCTTTTGGTATATTTGGCTGGATAGGAACACTTTGATGCACATTCAGTACCAGTGTGTGAGGTTGTGGTTACGATGGCGATATCCGGACGCGAACAGCGAGGACTACAAAAAGAAAAACGAGTTGACATGGGCATGTCTGTTCAAAACATTGCGAGCTCCAATAAATCATTTAAACCAGCTATTGTTGTCAGACTTATTACTGAATATCGTTCTTAATGTGATACCAAGTCCATCTGAGACCTGTGTACACCTTCAGACAGCCTCCAAGTGAAGCACACGTTGTTTACTCACAGTTTGAAAGCAGCGTGGAGAAGTCTTCCGCTGTGTTAAGCTGTGATCCGCTCGAATAAATCCTTAAAACCAGCTATTGTTGCCCGAATTATCACTGAATATCGTTCCTAATGTGATACCAAGTCCATCTGAGACATGTGTACACCTTCAGACAGCCTCCCAGTGAAGCGTACGTTGTTTACTCAGAGTTTGAAAGCAGCATGGAGAAGTCTTCAGCTGTGTTAAACTGTGACCCTCTCAGGTAAACTGTGATTCGCCCATGGGAAAATGGGATCCGCCCAGATTAAACTGTGTACATCTTCTGTGGCTATCTACCAGCGATCATGTTTAATATGAAAGACACACACATACATCCCTTATAAAAACGGCATTCTGCAGCACTCATCCAGATCACATGTGACTGTTAACTCGTTTTGCAAAGATAGCAGCAGAAATGTCATTGCTGCGTGTGCAGGGATATTTAGACTTGAAAATGCTGATGGGTCATTAATCTTGGTCTCGGCAAACAATATTAGGAATCTTCTATTCCAACTACATAATATTCAGTGTCCATCGACATGAAAATAACAAAAAGGTTCATGCTGGACTCAAACCCGAGTCCCAACAGCGAAAGTCACTCCAGCCCTGCACGTTATGAGTGCGCCACGGATCAACACGATACTTCCCAGAGAATCAAAAATAAAATAACAGTGTTCAAAACACTCACGTCAATTACATTACATGACATTGCATTTACCTGACACGTTTATCTAAAGCGACTTACAATAAGTGCATAAGACCAAGAAGATACAAACTTGAAGAAAACATAATCATAAAGTACATCAGGTTTCATAGAGCCAAAACATTTAAAGTGCTACTCAACTGGCTTTAGATAAGCCATTCCGTTATTAGTATATAAGTGCTTTGTTAATAATTCTAACGTCAATAAATCCTTTACAAACTATTCTTGTTGTCAGTCTTACATTTGTATCATATATCGTTATTAATATGATGTCGAGTCGATTTGATACCCGTATAAACAAGGATATCTGATCTCGGTGGGTCTTAATGAGGCTTGATACAGACCTCAGTCAGTATACTATATTATAATATGTATATTATGGCTTAAAGTGTACATACATTCGCTCACATTATAAATGATGGTCGGGTTGCATTTTTCTGGAACTTTTTAACAAGGTTAATCTAAAATGTTGTAGTGTCGTGCTCCGATATGTCGTGTTGATCCGCGGCGCACTCATAACGTGCAGGGCTGGAGTGACTTTCGCTGTTGGGACTCGGGTTTGAGTCCAGCATGAACTTTTTTGTTATTTTCATGTCGATGGACACCGAATATTATGTAGTTGGAATAGAAGATTCCTAATATTGTTTGCCGACCCATCAGCATTTTCAAGTCTAAATATTTCTGCTGCTATCTTTGCAAAACGAGTTAACAGTCACATGTTATCTGGATGAGTGCTGCAGAATGCCGTTTTTATAAGGGATGTATGTGTGTGTCTTTCATATTAAACATGATCGCTGGTAGATAGCCACAGAAGATGTAACACCGTTTAATCTGGGCGGATCCCATTTTCCATGGGCGAATCACAGTTTACCTGAGAGGGTCACAGTTTAACACAGCTGAAGACTTCTCCACGCTGCTTTCAAACTGTGAGTAAACAACGTGTGCTTCACTTGGAGGCTGTCTGAAGGTGTACACAGGTCTCAGATGGACTTGGTATCACATTAAGAACGATATTCAGTAATAAGTCTGACAACAATAGCTGGTTTAAATGATTTATTGGAGCTCGCAATGTTTTGAACAGACATGCCCATGTCAACTCGTTTTTCTTTTTGTAGTCCTCGCTGTTCGCGTCCGGATATCGCCATCGTAACCACAACCTCACACACTGGTACTGAATGTGCATCAAAGTGTTCCTATCCAGCCAAATATACCAAAAGATGTATGTAAACGACAGAAGAAGCGATCGAAATGTGTATTTCAGTCGAAGGCCACGCCTCCACATCTGTCAACCAGTTGATCGGGGAACCAGTTAAACCGGAACACCGGCACACATTTCTGGTCATATCGTATGCAAATCTGGATCAGCTCCATGGTCCCCCTGTTTTTAGAGATGTGGGTACGGAGGAAAAGAGAGAGGGTTTTATTTTCTGACACTTTGTGAGTTCCCTGACACACCGGGGACACATATTTATGTATAAATGACATCAAAAAGTGCATTTTACATGATAGGAGACCTTTAAAGTGCACCTATCATGCTATTTTTAGGCATATATTATGGCTCTGAGATATACAAACATGTCTATGATGTGTTTTGCTCAAAATACCAAACAGATCATGGATTTTAGACATCCTTTTGTGGGATTCCCTCATATAGGCCTACCTCTTTTCCAGCCCTGTTAGAGAAACGCAGATTTGTTATCCTTAGTTTGAAAAAGAGAGAGAGAAAGAGAGAGGGATAAAGTTATATGAGTGATAGTGAACGTTTTTAACTTTCGTTTAACAATAAATAGCAGGAAACGTTACAAGCAACTTTCAAAGTAGCTTCCTGAAATGTAATTGTCTGTGGTGACAGGGTATAAGGAAGTTGCTCTACTTATGAAATCTCTGTTAGTTTAAACTCCCACTTTACTACTTTACATTCAAAACAAATAGCTTATCAAATGTGGCACGGCATTATTGATAAAGCTACATATTAGTCTATAAAATAGTTACATCTTTACTTATCTCAAGCAGCAACACCAATAAAATACTGCTTCACATAAATGCATCGCAAATAATCATCAGAAATGTTATAAATAATAATATAAAAATCATTGGCCATTTGTCTACAAATATGTGGCAGTTTGGTACTTTGAGTTCATATTGTGAATACTAAATGAGTGCCTTCACTTTGCTGTTTAGTTACTTTAACTTAGGTACAACATCTGAATACTTCTTCCAGCTCTGTATCACAGTAGATTCAAGGTGCTCCCAGGTAACACATTTCCATTAGAGGAGAATTTAATATCAAACTCAATTGTTTTTATTCAATGCATAGAGGCAACTGAACCACACATCAACATTTCATCCATGCATTTTTTCACTTGTCAGTTGTTGTTCAAGCTCTCAAACAAGCAAGCAAGCAGTACATCACATTGTGTTGGTGAACACGAATCAATAGATTAAAAATCGTGTTGGTGAACACGAAATGCCATGAGACTGGGTTGCTAGTTTAGCATATTCGGCCCGGTTGTTGGCCCGGTAAGAACCTTGATTTTGGAGGGCCAGAAAAAAGTAGCCCTGAGCCAGAACTACCCCTAGTGGAAAAGCAAAAACCCGGCCCGCTTAAACCGTGCTACATACTGCAGTGGAAAAGCACCATAACAGTGCTGAAATAGAGGGGGGTGAGGGATTGCTAGAATGGGTGATCTGTTTGGTATTTTGCACAAAACACTTTATAGACATGTTTTGTATATATCTGAGACCTATAATATATGCCTAAAAATAGTATAATAGGAGACCTTTAAAATAAAACCACTGCATTCCAGCAATCAGCAGCACATTATATAAACAGTGTGGGAAGTACCTGACTGTTGCTTTAGATTCAAGATTCAAGGCTTTTATTGTCATTCATACATAGCTACAGACAGTAGCTATGTATGTCGATGAAAATCTTAGGTCTCAGGCTCCTCCAACAGTGCAACACAATAACACAGATAAAATAGTGCAGGTAAATACAATGAAATAGAATAGAAGTATCTGTAACTTTGTATTAGTAAGTACAAACAATAACATAAAGGAGCAAGTAAAGTTTATTTTGTCATTGTTTATGAGCGAGCATTCTGGTGCACTTTCTAAAATAAAAAAAAGCTTTACTGCGAGGAAGATTGCTTATGAAAAGAAGAAATACTACTTCACAGATCATGCAAGAGAACCGGTGTTTCTCCTGGTTTGGTTTTTAGATATAAAATAACTAGGTGTGTCTTGTTCTTGTTCAATTGGATGTTTAATGATTCAACATGGTTTTACACATTCCTGTTTAGATTCGGCCTCATGTTTGTTCTCATTGGTCCTTATGAAACAACATTTTAAATTTCTTATGCTAAATTGATAATTTACTACTAATATAATAGACACTTTGGACATTTACTCATCCTAGTTGATTTTGAGTCATAACATAACACGAGTAGTCAAATTTGTCTAAAAATTCTTCAGAAATGCAAAAATTGTCCTCACTCTTAGTTCATCAGAACACCAAAGACGCAGAGAAAATATTTGCATCATCAGCAGATCAAAACAACAGGCCATCCTATCGCTCACCCTTTTGCACGCATAGGATGGAAAGCTGGAAGCAAATATTTATTATGCATATTTGTGACCGTGCCCTAAAGGTAGTGAATCAAATAGCAACGATACACACAGGTCATTGTTTAGAAGTCAAGGTCGCAGCAAAAAGAGCCAATGTGATGTACTGCTTGCTTGCTTGTTTGAGAGCTTGAATAACAACTGACAAGTGAAAAAAATGCATGGATGAAATGTTGATATGTGTTTAAGTTACCTCTATATGCATCGAATAAAAACTATTGAGTTTGATATTAAATTCTCCTCTAATGGAAATTGGTCACCTGGGAGCACCTTGAATCTACTGTGACACAGAGCTGGAAGAAGTATTCAGATGTTTTACCTAAGTTAAAGTTACTAAACAGCAAAGTGAAGGCACTAATTTAGTATTCACAATATGAACTCAAAGTACCAAACTGCCACATATTTGTAGACAAATGGCCAATGATTTTTATATTATTATTTATAATATTTGTAATGATTATTTGCGATGCATTTATATGAAGCAGTATTTTATTGGTGTTGCTGCTTGAGATAAGTAAAGATGTAACTATTTTATAGACTAATATGGAGCTTTATCAATAATGCCGTCTCACATTTTACAAGCTATTTGTTTTGAATGTAAAGTAGTGAAGTGGGAGTTTAAAGTAACAGAGAATAGAAAAATAAATGACAGAACAAATTCCTCGAAAAAATTTACTTATTTTGATTTCATAAGCAAAGCAACTTCCTTATGCCCGGGCAGCCTAAACCTTTTCGGTTCTCAATTCAATTCAATTCAAAGGGGCTTTATTGGCATGAAAGTTGAAAGAAACAATGTTGCCAAAGCACAATACAAAATAATTACAAAATAATATGATATACAAACAACATTAACATACATTTAAAATTGTTACATATTAATGATATATTATATATATATATATATATATATACATATACATATATATATATACATATATATACAGTGATACAATTACACTTCAACACACGTGTCTCTCTCTCTCTCTCTCTCTCTCTCTCTCTCTCGATTTAGCTTGTATCTGTAACTTTTTATTAGTGTATTAGTTCAATCAGGAGAGACATGATGTATGGAATACATATTTATTATCGGTCACATTATATCAATGGAACATAATGATGACAGTTCATCACAAATGAATGAATGTTGTTTTGGCGATTAGGCCCAAGTTTTAGTAGGATATCAATCGGGAAGGGAAGAACCATTTCCGATGAACCACCCTGGGTCTAGACACTGGTGGTGGTTATAAGTGGTTAGGTCCGGTTGGAAGGGAGAAGGTTAAGCTTGGCCCTGAGTTGGAAGCAGGAGGCGAAGGGGTGGAGGAGGGTTGCGCGTTGACACCTGGAAGACAGCTGATAGAACAGGGGAGAGCATATATAGAGGGGTTAACAGGTGCGATGATTAGCCCTGTAATGAAGGGGCGTGATAGGTTTAGCTGAGGAGAGGCGCTCCCTGTCATTTAGATGCAGGGAGCAAGTATTGCCATGACGCGCAATACGGAGTGTTAGGTCTTCCTGTCTGAACTTGCGCTAAGCTTCATTTCAATCAGGAGAGACATGATGTATGGAATACATATTTATTATCGGTCACATTATATCAATGGAACATAATGATGACAGTTCATCACAAATGAATGAATGTTGTTTTGGCGATTAGGCCCAAGTTTTAGTAGGATATCAATCGGGAAGGGAAGAACCATTTCCGATGAACCCCCAAAAGAATGCAGGATGAAGTACTGAATGTGAATCTTACCTTGCGGGATGCGGCGGAAATCTATGGATGAAAAGGAGGTTAATACATGTGAGGATATAAGCGACTGATGCCTCCCGGGCATCCTTCCTGGACGTACAGGGCTTCCTGGCCGTACGGGGCATCCCGGACAGACGGGGCATCCCGGACAGACGGGGCAACCCGGATGGGGCTTCCTGGACATACAGGGCGTCCCGGAAGTACGGGGCATCCCGGAGGGGGCATCCTGGCCGTACAGGGCGTCCCGGACGTACGGGGCATCCCGGGTGAGCGGGGACTACCCGGACGCACCGAGCGACCCGACCAGTGCCCCGGGTGCCCGGAACGTGCGAGGCTTCCCGAATGTGCGGGGTAACCTGACTTTAGCAGGGAAACATAATACGGACCGGAGGTTTCCCGACCCGGACATACGGGGCTTCCCGGAAGAACGGGGCATCCTGGACATACAGGGCAACCCGGACATGCAGGTTTAAATAACAGAATTGAACATGAGCCGTAGGGCAACATACGTGCTGACATGCTAAGAACCACCACCAGTTATATGCATACGTACCAATTTGTTTAAGGTTGGAGAGACCTTTGGATAGCCAGCACGGCATTGAGGTCAGGGCGGATGTAGGATGAGAAAGCGGAGGAGGACCACCGTCCGAGTTGTTGCAGGGATGAGGACGAGACGCCTTGATTGGCAGCGGAAGTAGCTGCGCCTATTCTGAAGGAGTGCCCCGTGTGTAGAAGGGGTGATAACCCGGATTTAATGAGGACTTGTTTTAAATAGATGTTGAACTGTCTTTGTGTTAAAGGAAAATTCCCTGAGATGAGGAATAATGGCGAGAGGGGGTTCGAGGTAGGTCTAAGCCGTAGAAACTTGATCATGGCTTTATAAGGGCAGAATTGAGAATCGATGCGGGCGGCGATGACGGAGCAGGCGCCGCCGCATTTGGAGTGTTTAAGATATAAACTAAGATGGCTGGCGTGAAAGGATAAGTCAGAAAAGCTGACGTCTCTATTGGAATTGAAAGTGAGGGAAGCGGTGGTAAATTCGCCTGGTCTAAGAAAGGCATAAAAAGCTAGGAGAAATAGAGCGTCGAGTAGTGCATCGATGTAAGGGGAGAATACCCCGCTTCTAAGCTTGGAGAGCATGAGGTGTAAAGTGGAGAGTGTAATAGGGCGTCTCCGGTCTGAAACGGGGGGGTAAGTTTTAATGAGACCTTTGAGGACGAGTTTGACAGACTGGTTTGTGAACAGGCTGGGAAAGCCGGGATCGGAACAGCGAACGTTAAACTGGATTCCCGCTAAGAGGCCCCGGATGTATTGAGGTTTGAGGTGGCGATCAGTGGCGCAGTAGCACATGAAGGCACACACGGTGGAGATGAGAACGGGTTTAAGAGTGATGCCTAAGGAAAAGCAAAACATCGCAAACGTTCTCCAAGCGAAATCGTATGTTTTAAGGGTGGATGTGGCTAAGCCTTTCCTCATGAAGAATCTGGCTGATTCGAGGTGCCTTTCTAGGGGGCTACTATCTAGGAGAGAGAGAGGAGGTGCAGGGGAGGAATCTTGACGGGTTGAGCGCTGGCTCCTGGGCAGAGATTCCGGAACTTCTGAAATTGGAAGCGAGAGAGGGAATCAGCCACTGGGTTAAGGTGGCCAGGAACGTGACGTGCGGAGATGAGGAAATTGTGGGTGATGGAAGACCACGTGATGCTTCTCATGAACGGCATGATGTCACGGCACGGGGAGCGTGCTTTGTTAATAATCCCGACCACTGATTGGTTGTCGCAGAGTACTGAGATCCGCTTCCGGGGCCAGAGGTGCCCCCACACGTGGCAGGCAACAGCGATCGGAAAGATCTCATGCAGAGCGGAGGAAGAGGCATGGCTGGGAAATGTCGGAGGCCACGAGCCTGCGAACCACTCTCCCTGAAAAAACCCCCCAAAACCCACGGATGGGGCAGCGTCCGTGAAGAATCTCATGGAGTCGGAGGAGTACATGAGGTCGTCGTAGAAGAAGGTGACGCCATTCCAGTGTGCGAGCAGGAGGGACCAAAATCGTAGGTCAGAGCGGCAGCCTTCGTCTAGGAAGACGTGGTCATGGAGGTTTTCTGCAGCCGACGCTGTATCCAGGAGCCGGGAGATAAAAGAGCGCCCCTGAGGGATGATACGCATGGCGAAATTGAGCTGCCCGAGCAAGGAGAGAAGCTGCTGCTTGGTGATAACTTGTTGCTCGCAGAAGGCTTTTGAGATGTCGCGAATGCGCTGCAGTTTGTCCGTGGGGAGAGATGCTTCCATGTCTACGGAGTCGAGTGTAATGCCTAAAAAGCCCAGGCGTGTGTTGGGGCCTAGCGTTTTCTCTACTGAGAGGGGAACACCTAACTCCTGAAAGCATGTTTGGAGTTTTGCTAAAGAGTCGCCTGAGTTGTCCCGAGGGGGATCTATGAGGAGGAAGTCGTCCAATAAGTGAAGAACGGAGGGGATTCTAACGACGTTCAGGAGGATCCAGCAGAGGGCTTCGGAAAAAGAATTAAAGATACAGGGGCTACTTCTGCACCCGAAGGTTAGGCGGACAGCAAAGTAGAATTTTGATTCCCACCTGATACCGAACATGTGCCACTGAGATGGGTGAATGGGAATTATTTTGAATGCGTCCGTGATATCCGCTTTGAAGAGCCACGCTCCTTGCCCTGCAAATTTGATAAGCTTAATGGCATTATCGACTGAAGCGTAGTGAAGTGAAAAATACTCGGGGGGAATAAGGCTATTGATGCTGCAGAACGGCCCAGCGCGAGGAGCGGACAGATCGAAGATGAGCCTTTTCTTCTCGGAATATTTGCGTGTAGCGACCCCTATTGGGCTTGTTCGGAACACCGGGAACGGAGAGGACTGGAAAGGACCGATTAAATATCCTTTGTTGAGCTCTTTTTTTATGAGCTGAGAGACTATAGTGGGTTCTTTGGCGGCTGACTGCATGTTTTTTGCCACTAGAGTCACTGAGGGGGGAGAGAGAACCCCTACCCTGAACCCTTGAGAGAGCCCTGACAGCAGATAGTCAACGAACACGGGATTTGGGTGAGTCGAAAGTGCAGCTGCTAAATGTGTGGTGTTAATGGGAGTCGATGGGTGATGTTTTAAAAGGTTTTTCCACCACGTTGATTCTGGCGCGGGAAAATGAGCCGGCGCCTGGGGCAGACTGACCTCGGGTGGGCCTCCCTGCACGTACTGCAAATGTGGAGAAAAGTACAATACTGTTGAGAACACACGTTCTCGTTAAAAGCACCGCAAATCTTCGTGTCCCTTTGCCTAATCACCTGACGGTTTGTTTTGATGTTCCCAGGATACTGCGTGGGGAAAACGCTAGACCCGGAGAGAGGTACTGAAGGGCAGAGCGGAGAGGTGTGGCCCTGCGCTCCACAGCTAATGCATGAAACTACCTGTTGCCCGCCGGTAGCCATAACGAGCAGCTCGGTATCCAGCACGGACCAGTCCAGGCGGATGTTGCTATGAGCTAAGTGTAGCGCTGCTTTGCTGGAGAAGCTTTTGTGGTATTGATAGAAAACTAGTTTCCCATATTTTAAGTGAAGATCTCCGATCATGGCCAAATAGGCGTCTAATTCCGCTCTCCTTCCAGGGTAAACTGTGCAGAGAACATCGCGGAAAATGCTGAATGCTACCAGAAATTGTCCTATCGAAAGGTCTTTGAGGAGCCGGGGGTCTGCGGATTTAAATACCGCAGTAATGCTTCCTCCCGTGGCGATGGCTTTGTCGCACTCCGGGGAAGGCAGGATGAGGCTGACCAAATTGATGTCTTTCCCGTCAAGGATTTTTGCCCTGAGCCGTGAGGAGATGTTAGCGGCTTGGGGGATATAGGGCCTACCTGAGAGAGGAGCCGGGAGGGCGGAAGTCAGGGTGTAAACGGGAGCTATCGCGCCGGTTGTAAAATCCTGGCCCGGCGGGGCCGCCAGAGAGGTTGAAGCTCCGGCCTGATTTTTCTCCATGGACTGGAGGCGAGCGTCTATTAATAGCATGGAGCTTGCCAAAGATTGCAGCGTATTGGCTAGTCTACTGTCGAACGGGGGCTGAGTGCCGGAGCTCCCGGGCTGAGCGGTGCTGGGCTGCTGAGCCCCGCTGGAGTGAACCTGGAGAGTGTGGGATTTTTTGGCCGGGCGAGCTCCTGGAGGACTCGCTTTTTTAAGCCTTTTGCCCCCGCGGCCGCGAGCGCGCCCTCGCCCTCTTCCGGGGGGGCTGGCTGGGGCTGCTGGCCTGGGTTGAGAGACCGCGCCGGAGGCTTGGTCCGCCAGATCACGGAGCTGAGACAGCAGGAGATCTGGGGCTGGGGTGATGCCCTGCTTCTGGAGGTGGGCGATGAGGAATTCTGCTTCTGCTGAGCGAGAGCCGCTGCGGGCGCTCAGACGGGAGCTGGAGCGACGATGAGTTACAGAGTTGGATGCTGCCTCTGAAAGGGTATCGGAGATGGGATCGAGATCCTTCGAAAAAGGTAAGTCCTCTGAAGAGTCTGAATTAGGCATGTTTGAGCGTTTGTTTTGTTTTTTGTATCCAGTGTTTAAAGGCGTAAGAGGAGTATAAACTACCAGCTTTGCGCGTTGACACCTGGAAGACAGCTGATAGAACAGGGGAGAGCATATATAGAGGGGTTAACAGGTGCGATGATTAGCCCTGTAATGAAGGGGCGTGATAGGTTTAGCTGAGGAGAGGCGCTCCCTGTCATTTAGATGCAGGGAGCAAGTATTGCCATGACGCGCAATACGGAGTGTTAGGTCTTCCTGTCTGAACTTGCGCTAAGCTTCATTAGTCTACATACAGTAACATACAAGGAGCAAGTACAGTTTATTTTTTCATTGTTTATGATGAGCGAGCCTTCTGGTGCACTTTCTAAAATAAAATCAAAGCTCTACTGCCAGGAAGATTGCGTATGAAATTAAGACAATCTAGTTCACTGATCAGCAATGTTTTTAGATAAACAAAAACTAGGTGCATCTTGTTTTTGTTCTATCAGATGTTTAATGATTCAAAAATCTACCTCAGTCTTTGTTCATCAAAAACACCAAATCAACACACAGAAAAAAGAAAAAAAATTGGCATCAACAGCACAAAATCAAAACCGGTAGCAACCATGTTGTCAAAGTAGCAGCAAAAAGAGCCAATGTGATGTACTGCCCGCTTGCAAAACCTTTGTTTGTCCATGAAATAGATACGGCATCCTGTTGGCACGTCTTATTGAAAAACTTGCTTTGGTTTTGCTGTTATTATTAAGCTGTCCAGGGCCGGCCCTAGACATTTTGGTGCCCTAGGCGAGATTATGATTTGGTGCACCATTATCTGTATCAAATGCACACATTGATGCCACCAAATGTCACAATAAAAATATAAAGTACTACAAATAAACTGGAATTCATTTACATCTTAAATTATTAATATATATACACGAACAAAGATTTACAAATATCCAACCTTCAAATTGCTTTTTTAAATCATCACTGCTCTGCACACTTGCTAAAGAACATTTGTGTGGAAATCTCAATTCATTTGTAGGGCTGCCTGAGTATGGCCAAAAGTATGGGAGTAAATCTCACTGTAAACTATTTAATCATCACCAAGTTCTGTGTTATTTTTGACTGTTTGCGCTCATCCTAATTTTCAGCCTTGATGTAACAACATTCATAATTAAGTAAAGGTAACACCCTTTTCACCCCGGTTACACTTTTCATTTACCCTGTACGATGGTTGCTGTAAGTGATGAAAGTGGGGGATGTTGGCCTGCAGCTCACAGCCAAAGTGTGAGCGAGCGTGGGAGCGAGGTACCGGTGCTGTTGTTATTAGCACCTGGTGCTAGCTGCGCTAACGGATATAAGAAGAAGATGTTTCTACAACAAAGGTGGAGGAGAGCTCTCCTGTCAGACTGAGAAGCTGATAACTACAGCTCAGTGAGGTAAAGGACTCTGAGTGTTTAGATAATTAACTTTAGTCTAAGATATCTAAAAAAGTGCATTACTAAATAAATGTTAACAAGGTAAAATAAGATATGAACAACAACAAATAAATAACAATACAAATAATATTTATTTATTTCCATCCATCCATCTTCTCCCGCTTATCCGTGGTCGGGTCGCGGGGGTAGCAGTTCCAGCAGAGAGCCCCAAACTTTCTTTTCCCTGGCGACATCAACCAGCTCTGACTGGGGGATCCCAAGGCGCTCCCAGGCCAGCGAAGAGATATAATCCCTCCACCTGGTCCTAGGTCTACCCCTTGGTCTCTTCCCAGCTGGACGTGCCTGGAACACCTCCCTAGGGAGGCGCCCAGGTGGCATCCTAACTAGGTGCCCGAACCACCTCAACTGGCTTCTTTCGACGCGAAGGAGGAGCGGCTCAACTCCGAGTCCCTCCCTGATGACCGAACTTCTCACCTTATCTCTAAGGGAGACACCAGCCACCCGGCGGAGGAAACCCATCTCGGCCGCTTGTATCCGCGATCTCGTTCTTTCGGTCATGACCCATCCTTCATGACCATAGGTGAGGGTAGGAACGAAAATGGCCCGGTAGACAGAGAGCTTTGCCTTCCGGCTCAGCTCCCTTTTCGTCACAACGGTGCGGTAAAGCGACTGCAATACCGCTCCCGCTGCTCCGATTCTCCGGCCCATCTCACGCTCCATTGATCCCTCACTCGAGAACAAGACCCCGAGATACTTGAACTCCTTCACTTGGGGTAAGGACTCATTCCCTACTTGGAGTGGACAGTCCATCGGTTTCCTGCTGAGAATCATGGCCTCAGATTTGGAGGTGCTGATCCTCATCCCAGCCGCTTCACACTCGGTTGCGAACCGATCCAGTGAGTGCTGAAGGTCGCAGACCGATGAAGCCATCAGAACCACATCATCTGCAAAAAGCAGTGGTGCAATCCTTAGTCCACCGAACTGCAGACCCCCCCCCCCACGACTACGCCTCGAAATCCGATCCATGTATATTACAAACAGGATTGGTGACAAAGCGCAGCCCTGGCGGAGTCCAACCCTCACCGGAAATGGGTCCGACTTACTGCCGAGGACCCGGACACAGCTCTCGCTTTGGGAGTACAGAGATTGGATGGCCCTGAGTAGAGACCCCCTCACCCCATACTCCCGCAGCACCTCCCACAGTAACTCCCTGGGAACCCGGTCATACGCCTTCTCCAAGTCTACAAAACACATGTAGACCGGATAAGCGTACTCCCAGGCCCCCTCCAGGATCCTTGCGAGAGTAAAAAGCTGATCCGTCGTTCCACGACCAGGACGGAATCCGCATAGTTCCTCCTCAATCTGAGGTTCGACAATCGGCCTGACCCTCCTTTCGAGTACCTTGGAGTAAACTTTCCCGGGGAGGCTGAGTAGTGTGATGCCTCTGTAATTGGCACACACCCTCTGATCCCCCTTTTTGAAAAGGGGGACCACCACCCCGGTCTGCCACTCCTTCGGTACCGTTTCCGACTTCCACGCAACGTTGATGAGCCGTGTCAACCATGACAGTCCCTCAACACCCAGAGCCTTCAGCATTTCCGGGCGGATCTCATCCACCCCCGGGGCTTTGCCACTGTGGAGTTGTTTGACGACCTCAGTGACCTCCCCCCGGGAGATTGGCGTTGATCCCCCGTCATACTCCAGCTCTGCCTCTAACATAGAGGGCGGAGTTGTCGGGTTCAGGAGTTCCTCAAAGTGTTCCTTCCAACGTCCCAACACTCCATCAGTTGAGGTCAACAACGTCCCATCCTTACTGTACACAGCTTGGATGGTTCCCTGCTTCCCCCTCCTGAGGTGTCGGACAGTTTTCCAGAACAACTTTGGTGCCGCCCGAAAGTCCTTCTCCATGTCTTCTCCGAACTTCTCCCACACCCGCTGCTTTGCCTCGGCCACGGATGAGGCTGCTGCCCTTCGGGCCTGTCGGTACCTTGCAACTGCTTCGGGAGTCCCCCGGGATAACAAATCCCTGAAGGCCTCCTTCTTCAGTCGGACGGCTTCCCTGACCACCGGTGTCCACCAGGAGGTTCGAGGGTTACCGCCCCTTGAGGCACCTAAGACCTTGAGACCACAGCTCCCCACCGCGGCTTCGGCAATAGAGGCTTTGAACACCAACCACTCTGGTTCAATGTCCCCAACCTCCACAGGAATGCCCGAAAAGCTCCGCCGGAGGTGTGAGTTGAAGGCCTCCTGAACTTGGGCCTCCTCCAGACGTTCCCAGTTCACCCGAACTACACGTTTGGGCTTACCAGGTCTATCCAGAGGCTTCCCCCGCCACTCGACCCAACTCACCACCAGATGGTGATCAGTTGACAACTCCGCCCCTCTCTTTACCCGAGTGTCCAAAACATACGGCCTCAGGTCCGATGATACGATAACGAAATCGATCATGGACCTTCTGCCTAGGGTGCTCTGGTACCACGTACACTTATGAGCATCCTTATGTTCGAACATGGTGTTTGTTATGGCCAATCCATGACTAGCACAGAAGTCCAGTAACAAACCACCACTCCGGTTCAGATCAGGGGGGCCGTTCCTCCCAATCACGCCCCTCCAAGTGTCTCCATCATTGCCCACATGTGCGTTGAAGTCTCCCAGCAAGACTAAGGAGTCCCCTTCAGGAGCCCCATACAGGACTCTTTCCAGGGTCTCCAAGAAGGCCGAATACTCTGAACTGCTGTTGGGTGCATAAGCACACACAACAGTCAGAGTTTTCCCCCCCATAACCCGCAGGCGTAGGGAGGCGACCCTCTCGTCCACTGGGGTAAACTCCAACAACGAAGCACCTAACCGGGGACTTGTGAGTATCCCCACACCCGCCCGGCGCCTCACACCTTGAGCAACTCCGGAGAAGAATAGAGTCCAACCCCTATCCAGAAGTAAGGTTCCAGAGCCGACGCTGTGCGTAGAGGTGAGCCCAACCAGATCCAACTGGTACCGCTCCACCTCCCGCACAAGCTCCGGCTCCTTCCCCCCCAGAGAGGTGACGTTCCACGTCCCCAAAGCCAGCTTCTGCCGCCCGGGTCTGGTCCGTCGAGACCCTCCGCTTTCACTGCCACCCGTCTGGCAGCGCACCCGACCCCATCGATGTTTCCCGTAGGTGGTGGGCCCGCGGGACAGAGAAGCGGAGGTGTTGCCCACGTTGCCTTTTCGGGCTGGGCCCGGCCGGGCTCCGTGGCAAGCCCGGCCACCAGACGCTCGCCGACGAGTCCTCCTTCTGGGCCTGGCTCCAGAAGGGGACCCCGGGCTTCCTCCGGGCCGGGTATCCTCACTTCTTGTTTTTCCTTTCATGAGGTCTTTTGAACCAATCTTAGTCTGGCCCCTTGCCTGAGACCAATTTGCCATGGGAGACCCTACCAGGAACACAAGGTTCCAGACAACACAAATTATTTATTTAACATTTGTTATTGGCTATGGGTTATTGGTTATGTTCACATACTTATTTGATTATTAAAATGTAAACTGATCTTTTTCATATGGGTGTTTTAGAGTTGTACCCCCTAGATCTAGTCTGTAGTAATTCTGCTCAAAGTGCACTAGATTGATGGGTGCTGTAAGTGATGAAAGTGGGGGGTGTTGGCTTATCAGGCGTCCGCAGCTCACAGCCAAAGTGGGCATAGGAGCGAGCGAGAGAGATAAATGCAATTTATGTAAACAAATATTTCCAAGGCACTCCTTTATAACTATTTGGATAAACAGGTTTAAAATCATTTCAATGTATACTATAGGACAGTAAACCAAACATATCGTTTAAAACTTGAGAGATACAAAAATATGCATAAATACATTTTAACTAGGTAAAATAAGATATGAATGAACAACAAAAATAAAATAAGTGACATTTATTTGTTATTGGCTATGGTAGGTTATTGGTTATGTTCACCTATTTGGTTATTAAAATGTAAACCGATCTTTTTCATATGGGTGTTTAGAGTTGTACCCCCTAGATCTAGTCTCTAGTAATTGTGTGCTTAAAGTGCACCAGATTGAAGCATTTTACTTTACATTTTCAAACATTTATTCACACACACACACACACACACACACACACACACACACACACACACACACACACACACACACACACACACACACACACACACACACACACACACACACACACACACACACACACACACACACACACACACACACACACACACACACACACACACACACACACACACACACACACACACACACACACACACACACACACACACACACACACACACACACACACACTGTCCTGTTGGTTGTATAGTTATCACAAAATAGTTCCCCTTTATGGGCAGTGACCAATCGGATGGGTGTGGTAGAGACATAAAAGCCAGGTACTTCTCAAAGCCAAAGCATATTTCTGCAGACGTTTCTGGTTTGGTCATTTAAATTGATGGTTAGCTTTCATATCATGGTTGGCCTAAATTAATAAGCTGATGAAAAATAAAATGCTTTTTTTTATTTAACTTACAGTAGCTTATAAACTTGTCATCAAAAATACAATGTGAGACAGGACTGTAATTCATTGCATCTTCTTTTACCCAGAAAAGTCTGGTATCAAGAAGCGGAAGCTCAATGATGGTGTTCATTGGCCATCAGCTCCCAAGGTGATATAATATGTTGTTGTATTTATTGTTTAGTTGTACTCTTTAGGGTCATAATTTGAGTTTTTGTTGTTGTACGTATTCTGTTAGGTGTTTAATGATCCAATCCACGGAAGTATGGAGTTGCACCCTCTTCTTGTCAAAATCATCGACACGCCTCAGTTCCAGAGATTAAGATACCTCAAGCAGCTGGGAGCAGGCTACTTTGTTTATCCTGGAGCCTCCCACAACCGGTTTGAACACTCAATTGGGTATGTCCAATGTGTGTTAATGTTATCCAAAATCAATATTAAGTGAAGACTTGTTTGCTGTAATCGGACTGTATTTATGGCAGCACCTAATAAACAGTTTAAAACAAATTGCATATCCTGTTCTGCAACAGGACACTCAAGTGGTAATTGTGTGATGACTTGTTATTGTTGTGTGCTCTATGCTTTGGTGAAGGGTGGGGTACTTAGCAGGAGAGCTTGTGAAAGCTCTGAAGGAAAAGCAGCAAGATCTCAACATCACTGACAGAGACATGCTTTGTGTTCAGATCGCTGGGCTATGCCATGACCTGGGTGAGTGATACACACCTTCCACTTTAATATGAATAATTCATCAACAAAATGACCATTTGTATAACAATTTCTTACCCTGTATTACCTGTTTAGTTATTTAAGTTTTTCTCACATATACTGAGAATAATATAAAATCTAAAATGCAATATATATTTATCGAATGTTAAAATGGCTCACTTCAGTTGGTTTTATAGCCAGCACCATTTGCTTACAAATATTTATATTTCTCCGTATATAGGACATGGACCCTTTTCCCATCTGTTTGATAAAATGTTCATCCCCAAAGCAACACGCCCATCTGGTCCACTAGGTGAAAAAATGGAAAACTGGAAGGTGAGCAGTTATTATTCCTATTGTCTCTATTGTGTGACATTATACCCAACAACAGAAATAAAACACATTTATAAAACACCGCCAGCAGCTGCATGTCATGATCTGATCATGTTTTTTCAATCTGTGATTTTGACTGTATTGCAATACTACACGGTAAAAGTGTTTGTCTTCCGCCTTAAAGTCAAAACTGCTCTACCAGTTGAAAATCTGCTCAAAGATTGTAGGTCACCCCTGTGAGAAATTCTATTAATCAACCTACCAGCTGGCCATCAACATCTCTGATCCCAAACATATTTTCAAACATTTCCCAAATTGGGATCAATAAAGTACTATCTTATCTTATGTTCTATCTAAACAGTCGGAGTTACAAGGTCCCACGATTTAATAAAGTTAGATTGAAGCTCTCCTTTGTGCACCAGTCCATCCTCAAATTAAATACAGAGCTATATCCCAGGTATAATGTGCGCTTGAGGGTCTTAAGCATGTTTTCTCTTCAGTGATTGTTATGTTAAATGTTTGTTTCCTTGTATCGTGTCTTAATATTTGTCCCTGTTTGATGTTGCAAATAGAGCTGCTATGATGCAGGATTAATTTCAGATTTGATCTGACAATAAACAATTATCGTATCATATTTGACATTCAATGCGGCATTGCCTTTAATTAATTAGTTTTATTTTGTTGCTTTTTTCAGTCAAAAGCAATAAAGCATAATCCTTTCCTAAATTATGCACTATTCCTTTAAGCACAATTAGTTGTGGCATTCATGGTATTATGAGACACACGCAGGGTACTCTCTCAAAGGATATTATAACTACCTTTGTCTGCTTTCTTCCAGGAACTTCTTGAAAGGTTTTCATATATATATTCATATACTCTTAATTCGGGTGTTTCAGTTTAATAAAAGTGAAAATAGACAACATAATCAATTTAACTTATCAACATGAAATATATATATATACATATTGATTGCACAATGTATTGGCTTACGAATAATGACACGTCTCACATTGATTGGATATTAATGGATGTCATTCTGACTTATTCAGTTTAAATAACCATTACAGATGTGTTAAATATCAGCAATAACTTAAACATGTATGAGAAGAGTGGGAGTGGTTAAACATCTGGTATAGGCGGAGCGGTGCAAACCAGTCTGTGCTTTACAGAGCTCCCTGTCATTATGCAAGTTTTGGCAACTAAACTGTCATGTTTTCAGCAAAGCCAGGCTCTTTCTATTTAAACAGTGAGTCATTGTTCATTTTTATCACTTTGAATTCTCATACTAATATATCAATGAATTTGTGTACCTTGCAGCATGAGGAGGCCTCTGTAGAAATGTTCGACCACCTGGTGAAATCCAATGGGGATCTGAAGGGGATGATGGAGGCATGTGGCCTGAAGCTGCCCGAAGACTTGGACTTCATCAAAGAGATGATTAAACCCCCAAAAACACAAGAGGAAGTTAGTCACGCAATTTGAATTTTATGATATCAGCATTATCTTCGTTATTGCTACAATAGCCCATGTCTAATGCCAGCCACTCTGTGCAGTCATCTCCACAGTATAAAGAGCGTCTAAAGAAGAAGTCCTTCCTCTATGAGATTGTGGCCAACAAAAGAAACGGCATTGATGTGGACAAGTTTGACTACTTCGCCAGGTAGGGCTTGGTTCAACAGCTAGAGCAGTTCACTTTGTAATGCAATAAAACAAATGTGTATTAAACCAATAAATAATACACATTTAGAACATAGTTCTGGTTATTTAAAGAACATGTAGCATTCTCCTGGTGTCTTAGATGAGTTTTTGTAATAAGCACATTTTCTTTACTTGTCTTGCCTTTGTGTCCTATCAGGGACTGCCACCACCTGGGCATCAAGAACAACTTTGACCATGACCGCTTCATAAAGTTTGCCAGGGTGTGTGAGGTGGACGGGCAGAAGCACATCTGCACTAGAGACAAGGTGCTGACTTTGTGACATCTGCTTTTGGATCAGCTTTTATAACAGCAATCAATTGAAATGATTTGTGGTAACTTATAGATAATTCTGTTAACAGGAGGTGAACAATCTCTATGACTTGTTCCACACGAGGTTCTCTCTCCACAGAAGAGCCTACCAGCACAACGTGGTTAAGATCATAGAGCATATGTGAGTATCTTCCCTTCTCACGTTGGTACTCTGATTTTAATCATTGAATTTGCTTCATAATCAAATATTTTGTACGGTATGCACAAAGTGATAACATATTACTTTCATACAGGATTGCAGAGGCCTTTTTAAAGGCAGACACGCACATCCAGATTAAAGGCTCAGGAGGGAGGAAGTTCACCCTCTCCACAGCCATAGATGACATGGAGGCCTACACCAAGCTGACAGGTCAGCAGAAACCACTTTGTGCTGTGAGCTTATCTTTTAACAATAAAGCAAAGCATTATTCATAAACTTACTATGTATTTTTGATCCATTAGAGACACAGGCTCTCACTAACACTCCTCTAAAAAGCCTAAATCCTCACTATGATCTATGTAGAAGAAGATGGTGAAGAAAACTTTGTTTTTTGTCACCTCAAAGTGAATGAATTATTAAAAAACGAGAAAAGTCTTGATGAATTTAAGTAAAAATAGCATAACAATATCTAACATCTGTTTACAAATGTATGCACTATACTCCATGTCTCGTTTATCCAACACTTCTTTGGGGGGGAAACGTACTATTTAAAACACTACTGCATAATCAGTTGCACTGAGGAACTACTCGTCTGTGCGAGTGCTGTTAATGCAGAAATGATCATTTTGGTGGTACCGTATTCCTTTTATCATGTTAGTATGTTTAACAACACAACAAAATAAACTCACCAGATAAATCGTGGCTGAACCTGTCTCTGCGGTCCTGCCTGGGTCTCGTCATGCTGCTTCCCTGAAGGCTCCCACAGGATTGTAGTTGACATCTTTGTAGATTCATCTTCTTATTACAGACACATGCATTTCCTAACATTCGGTCTATATGCTGTAAAATGCATTATCTCTTCGATTTACACAGGGCATCTATTGCACGTCTGTCCGTCCTGGGAGAGGAATCCCTCCTCTGTTGCTCTCCCTGAGGTTTCTCCCATTTTTTCCCGTTAAACTGTGGGTTTTCTCTGGAAGTTTTTCCTTGTACGATGTGAGGGTCTAAGGACAGAGGGTGTAGTTTTTCTCATACTGATATTCTGAACAATCTGTGCTGTTGTATTTGCTGTAAAGTGTCTCTACTGTAGGCTATTTTTATTATATGTACAGCACTTTGGCTCGACCAAAAATCGTTTATAAATGTGCTATATAAATAAAACTTGATTTGATTTTGACCAGAAAACCTTATGCTCTTACTGGGGTAACGAGTTTGGCCAGGGCATGCCACAAGGACATGCTAATGACAACAGGCACATTAGAGCAGATAGGGTTAACTCACCATTTAATCCTTTCCTTACACCTTTACACTTATGTTTTTGGTTTTGTAAAGGTTAATTAAGACACAACCATTGGCAATTTAGATTCAAAGTAATGCTCTTCAGCTCACGGAGAAACAAAAACTTGCTTGCTTGTTACAGATGATATTAACAGACACATTTTGGTTTAGCAAATGCAATTTGGTCATGGAGTGTTTTTCATATTTTTAAGAACAAATTAAAGTAGAACAAATGTTATCACAAAGTTGTTCTGCAGATGTTGTGACTCATGCTTCTCAGTTTACAGTGTCAGTGACATCGTTTTTCTAACTTGCTCTTCTGTCCCGTTTGTCCTTTAGATTGTGTATTTGACCAGATACTCAACTCCACAGAGGATAATCTGAAAGACGCAAGGGAGATTCTAAAAAACATCGTCGATCGTAAACACTACAGATGTCTGGGTGAAATCAAGCATAAAGGAACCCCAACCAAGGTGTGCAGTAATGTATTTGTTCCTGTATTACATCACATATTTGTAATCAATAATCTCAAGGGATTGTGCAGCAGGGAAAAAGATCGATGTCATCTCTTCATCAAAAGAGATTAAGGCAGGAGGGGGCAAAAGCATAACCTCATGTTTGCTTAAAAGACAGTTATTTTCTTAATGTATTTAAAAAATGTAACTCAGGAAAGCTTAATTAATTTATGTTTCATGACACAACTCTCATTACATCCTATCTCAGTTTGAGCAGACACGCCTTCGGTTGCCACTAATTATTTTACTTCAAATGTATGTTACCTTATTTCTTTACATACAAATATCAGAAGTTGAGTAATGCTTTTTGCTTGACAAACTTTGCTGGTGATTGAGAATTATACTCCATATTTGTGTCTCATTTGCAAAGGTTTAGCATAATCGGTTCAGTCCCCTTTTGAATTTGTCCCTGATTATTATTATTAAGTTTGTCAAAACAGAGCTGAATGTGATGCGACTATTGTGGTTGAAGAACACATTGCTTGTTTCTGTTGTCTCTATCACTTTCCATTGCCTCTTTTCGTATTGTACCTGGCTTTTAAGCAGACTATCCTAGAATTGTTGTTTAGAGAAACTATGCCGTATGTCAGCAAGAAAGATCATAGTACGAGGTCACATAACACTTAGACTACATCCACAGTAATCCACTGCGTAAAAAAAGCCTTGCGTTCACAGTAGATACTCAGGGTGGTTTTTTATAGAGACCTACGCCAGCAGTGAACAATAAAAGAGATGGCATCATTGTATCTGGAAATGAACAAATCTGCGCCTCAAAGCCAACATCTGGTGAGGTGTGAGTCAGGTGCCTGACTAATAATTATGTCAACAGTATGACATAATCAATGATAACATCATCAACTTATCATTGTGTGGGGTGTGACAAAACAATCTTTAATACTGATTAAAAACAATTGCTGTGTGATATGACCTGCTAAACTGACATTTAAAATGAGAGATTACACAGAAATTATGAAGCAATACAAACATTTAATAAACTGCCACACAGACCCCTGACAGCAACTGGGCAAGCTTACATTATCCTTTTGCAAACACTCTATGTTTCCAATAGACTGGAAAAGGTTTGCATCAAGAATACATTCTAATACATTGTTTTTAAAAGGCCTGTTGTCGGGTGAGAGCACATCTTTAGTTTGAGTTTGGATAGACAGCCAAAACCGAGAAACAAAGATGTTTGATTTGTATTTACCTGCTTAATGTGGACCTCCTCTTACTGTGTTTTATCACGATGGAAATAACTGAAAATGTAAATGTAATCTCTCACTTCTCAACCTTTGTCCTTCGTATTTAAGAAGGAGATACCTCAGTTGAAAGAAGAACTGGCTGCAGCTCTCCCATTCCCACGACAGGAAGCTCAGGCTGACGGGCTGACACAGGAGGACTTTGTCATTTTGGTAAGTTTTTCGTGTACTTACTTTTGCTTCGCTAATCTTAAAATTGTGTTTTTTTTAGATACTGCCATCTCCATTGATTTACTTTTGAATAAAGAAGAGGCTTCTGTCTCAACCTTCTCTTCTAGTCTGCTACTATGGACTATGGGAGTGGGGCGGAGGACCCCATCAATAGTGTGGACTTCTACAACAAGAAAAACCAAAACCAAACATTCAAAATCAAGAGAGAACAGGTCAGAACAATGACGACTGAAATCTCAATCTTAATCTTTTTTTGTGTGAGCTTTTGTGTATTTCTTTTTAGGGAAACCTCTGTTATGTAATTTTTTATTATATGTATGCTGCTATCATTCTTGTCAGGTGTCCAAGCTTCTCCCTGTGCACTTCTCTGAGACGCTCTTCAGGATTTACGGCAAAAAAATTGATCCTAAAAGTCTGGAAGCTGCCAGGGGACACTTTGAACAGTTGAATCCAGGTAATATGTATATCTAAGATATTAAACATAGAATGTATCGGACTGCCTATAGCCGAGTAGTTAGTTGTTAGTTATCGAAGTAAAATGTCCTGAGCAGCAAATCTTAGTTTGCTGCCTGGTTGGCTGGACCACTTGGGGGGTAAGAAAAACCCTCTAGTTTCATTTGAACATCTGGAAAAGCAGATGAGCCGCCTACTGCAAGTCATTCCCGTACTCTCTTTACAAACATATCTACCCCCACTACAACTGTCAAATAAATAATTGTTTTTAAATAGGGCAGGAGGTTTTATTAAATGGCAGTGATATTATATCATAGTAGTACACTATAAAATATGTACAGTATGAGTATTAGTATATGGACATGAGCAGGTAAGGATGAATAATTACTTTTGTTACATCTCGTCAGAGCTCAAGGATAACATTGCACTTCAATTGCACTTCAATCTTGCCTCTGGAGTTAAAACCATATATGTCTGGCTGCTGCTTAATGATTATTTGAATCATTGATTAAGTAGCGATTACTTCCTCAAGTAGTTCACTTTCATAATTTGGTCTGTACATGTAAGAAAATGGGGGAAAATGCCTATAATATGTAGTAAAGATAAAGGTTACGTCTTTAAGTAAAGTGAGAAGTGAGAAGCTGGATCTATTTTTCTGTCCAGCTACTAATAATGTAGCGCCACTGTAGACTACACTTTACTGCTTCAGTAAAGATAGTTGCAGCTCTGCTCTTGGTAATGCTGATACACTTGTCTTTTTCATTATTTACATGCAGTGTGGAGCAACTCTCGCGTCAAAGTATCTTGATGAATCTGAAGTTTTGGAAAATGGAAGTTAAACCTGAAAAAATAAAGAAAACACTTCCTGGCACTCCTTGGTTCATATTGATTGAAGGTGATCGAGAAATTTGATCAAGTATGTGACTTAACGACCTAAAAGTGAATGAGGATGCATTATGCATAATTGGGCCATATATGCAATTTTTAGAGCCCTGTTTAATATTATACACTGAGTCAAGTGCAAATGTGATCATTTTAAATCAGCTTTAATTAAGAATCACCGTTTTATACCATATTATGGCTATTTGAAGATTTTAAATATTTAGTGGTGTTTGTTTAAGATATCCATCATTTGAATTAATGTGGTAACCTGATTAGATATTCTTTTTAATTGTATTCATGTTTGATTAAAGATTGTTTTGGGTGTATGTCTTTGTTTTTAATCTATCAATATGAAATCAATATCATTACTATTACCATTATATATTACTATTCATACTGTAGTTATACAATATAGCTTCCTTCCTTCAATGTAACCATCTGTATGAATGTGGTTAACTTAGGGTATATTTCTGTTTATGGTCATGGTGTGAAAATGTTGTGATTTGTCATCATGCGACTTTTGAGGAAAACCTAGAACAATGTTTCAACTTTGTTGCTGATGAGATTGGGTTAATAAAAAAGTGTTTCTTCTTAATTTGAAATCAATTAAATGTTGTGTTTACTGTGCGTCATTGTGCCAATATTACTCATCCAACATAATAATTCAGCAGGGATTTGAATTCAGTTAGATAAAGAGTTGCTTATTAAATTCTTCAACAATTATCACTAGGACAGATTATTTTATTTTTGCACAACCCTGAGGTAATTCATGTAAGGGAATATTTGAATATTTGAAGCCTATCTCACACAGTCACACACTTCAATATCCATTTAATACCAAAAATCTACTGATACATAACTCACTCTATTAGAGCTGCAACTATTAACCAAAGTATAGGTATAGCATTTACAATTTCCCTGAAGCCCTTTTCATTTATTGCACTTAGTTTGCTTCCTCATTGTGTCTATATTGCAAAACTACCTCTGCTTTATTTCTATATAGGATGCTCATTGCAGGGTTGGGCTATATGACAATATATGTAAAATGTTCCCTTCATATAATCGGACCATCATTCAGGGTGATAACCCTGGATTTAAACCTTACGGTGTCAATTATTCATTTCACTGGATGTGTCAAAACAGATGATCCTAACTATTTTATCAATAAACATTTTATAGAATATATATCATATATTACTTACTTATATTGTTTTGTTGTTAGTTTGGAGTTTTCCCTTATACAAAATAAGGGCCTAGAGACAATAAGGGAGTATTATGCATGTTGTGATTTTTCTACCTTCAAACCAGGTTATACAGTATGAGCAGTGTATTTCAATGTCACGTTACTTTATACTTCACAACATTTTGAAATCAAATACTGTATTTTTTACTCATTGACATTTTTCGACAGCTTTAGTTGCTAGTAACTTTGCAGATTCAGACAATTAAAACAAAATATATAAAATAAACTAGTACATGATAATGGATTACAGCTGGCAATACATAAAGCACAGCTTCCAGCTGCAACATGAATCATTAAAGACTATCAGCAGATATACTGTAATATGATTTATTCTGTAAAGAGCTATTCTGCTAAATAAGTCATTTCACTTTGTACTTAAAGGTCCCCTATTATACTGTTTTTCATCAATATATTATGGATCTCAGATATATACAAAAAATGTCTCTGAAGTGTTTGGCTCCAAATACCAAACATATCATATATTGTAGCATCCCATAATCCCCTCTGTTTCAGCCCTGTTTCAAAAGTGCTGATTCTGTGTCTGTTACTTTAGATGAAAATAAGGAGCCACTCCTCATGCCCCTCTGAGAGATATTTGGTCAAAAAGAACACAATGGTGCTCTAGGAGGAGATTCAGGGGAAAAAAGTGGTGGGGGGTTACCTTGGTTGGTGATTGGCTAAAGGTTACACAAGCCAAACAAATCCGGATTTGACATCATAAAATGGCCAAAATCAGGTTTTTTTATATAAATGGATCAGGACAAAAAGTGAGCAAATATTTTTTCCTGAAACTTTCAGAATCTCTTTACACAGAGGGGACACATGTTTATGTATAAAAGACATTAAGAAGTGGATTTTTCCTAATAGGTTACGTTTAACGGTCCCGTCGCATGTCGATGCTCCTCACTCCCACAACACGTGTGTTTCAATGATCCATGATCCAATGATTCATACTTTATCACAATAGTTCTACACACAGGAATATCGTTTTTAAAAACGCCGACACTGCATGTCCTCCATCGTTGTCACTGAACGTAATCCAGGGTTTTGGCGTCACTTCTCTGGCCTCATTCGCTGCACTATATTTGGCTCCACCTTCCGCGTGCTACCCCATTGCGTCAAGTTCTCTACAAGCAGCGAACAAGTGACCGGAAGCGAAGTGTTGAAATAAAATCATAAAACAGATTGAGGTTTGCGTTTACTCAAGGTGATCAACAGCTTAGGTCAGCATTTATTTATTTAGTTTGTTTGTTTGTTTTGACAGTAGTGAAGTAAAAAACTGTGATTAATTAATGTTCACAAATAGGCTATAAATGATTGTGTTAAGCAATTATGTGTTACTGTTTTCTTTTACAGCAGCAGCCGGACATGCTGGACCCAAACCAATTATATTAAAATACTTTATTGTATTTAATACTTATATGTGTTACCCATACATTGTAAGGCTTTTATTAGTCATACGTACATAGCTACAGTGTAGTTATGACGATGAAAATCTTAGGTCCCAGGCTCCACCAACAGTGCAACACAATAAAACAGGAAAACAGAAAATATATAGTGCAAGTAAATACAAAACGAAAAATAGTAAAATAGTAAAATAGTGCAATAAGAGTTTATAATACAAGTGATTGGAATATGAAATAATAGATACTTTTTTTTAAGTTGCAGCCAGGTGAATGTTATGGATGTTGTTTCAAGTTCAGGTGTTTAATAGTCTTATGGCCTGTGGGATGAAGCTGTCCCTGAGTCTGGTGGTTTCAGTCCTGATTCTGAGGTAGACCGCCTGCCAGACGGCAGCAGACAGAACAGTTTGTGGCTGGGGTGATGGGGGTCTTTTGAAATCCTGAGGGCTTTCTTTCTGAGCCGCTGGGAGTAGAGGTCCACATGGATGGCAGCTCCGTCCTGATGTTCTGTGCAGTTTTCACCACCATCTGTAAAGTCTTACGATTGAGGGCGGTGCAGCTGCCGTATACCAGGCCGTGATGCAGACAGTCAGGATACTCTCTATGGTGCACCTGTAGAAGTTGCAGAGTATCCTGGAGTCCATGTTGAACCTCCTCAGCCTGCGGAGGAAGAAGAGCCGCTATTGAGCTGTTTTGGTGATGGTGGTAGTGTGAAGAGTGAGAGTCCATGTCAGGTCCTCACTGATTTGCTTGCACTTCATTGTTTTGTCACCTATTTGCCTCACATGTCTTTAAAGGGGACATATCATATCAAGTGTTTTTATAAGTGCCAACCAAGCCACAAATCATACAAACCCGAACGTTTTAGTGGGCTGCCTTGGATAGAAAACATGAGATTCAACAAGCCACTCAGATGTATCCCCCCCATCTGATGTCACATTAAAATATACTTTTGAGAACTACCATTGCTATTTTTTCTGCAAGCCAATCAGAGAAAACTAGGCTTTTTTGGAAGGGGACGTGTAAAGACAGGCACTAAAGTGAAGAATGTAAAAAGAGAGCATGAGATCCGTTCTTTTTTTTATATAAAAGCATGCCGATTTGTTCTTGAAGAAGCGTTTATTTATTTCTTTGCCTTTAAAATCGTGAACCGTTGTCCTTTTAGCTCTGGATATGGGTCCTAACCACTGACAGTGGAAAATATAAATTCAGTTATATCATCTTAATGACGCTAAGAAAAGCAGCCACCACTAAGATACCATTTATGTCCTTTTTTATCGAGGCTTCTGAGGTTATCAACAACTATGTAACACACAGTGATATCTGCACAGAGAGCTTATTCAAACCTCCATCGATGACCTCCAAACCAGAAAATATTTGCTAATAATACAAATTAGGAGCTGATTTATTTTGTATTGATCATGATCCCATTGTGTACATTGTATACGTGAAGGAGAATGTCAGACATGATGCCTAGAGATAGAATTATCTTTCAATCAGGAGAGACGTGATGTATGGAATACATGTTTATTATCGGTCACATTATATAAATGAAACATAATGATGACAGTTTATAACAAGTGAATGAAATGTGTTTTGGCGACTAGGCCCAGGTTTTGTAGGACATCATTCGGGAAGGGAAAGAACCGTTTCCGATGAACCCCCCTGGGTCTAGACCTGGTGGTGGTGATAAGTGGTTAGATCCGGTTGGAAGGGAGAAGGTTGAGCTTGGCCCTGAGTTGGAAGCAGGAGGCGAAGGGGTGGAGGAGGGTTGCGCATTGACGCCTGGAAGACAGCTGATAGAAAAGGGGAGAGCATATATAGAGGGTTTAACAGGTGCGATAATTAGGCTTGTGAATGGAGGGAAGTGATATGTTGGCTAAGGAGTGGCGCTCCCTGTCATCCAGTGGAGGGAGCGAGTATTGCCATGACGAGCAATACGGAGTGTTAGGTCTTCCTGTCTGAACTTGCGCTCAGCTTCATTTCAATCAGGAGAGACGTGATGTATGGAATACATGTTTATTATCGGTCACATTATATAAATGAAACATAATGATGACAGTTTATAACAAGTGAATGAAATGTGTTTTGGCGACTAGGCCCAGGTTTTGTAGGACATCATTCGGGAAGGGAAAGAACCGTTTCTGATTAACCCCCAAAAGAAGTGAAGTATGAAGTACTGAACGTGAAGACATCTTACCTTGTGGGATGCAGTGGAAATCTATGGATGAAAATGAGAGGTTAATACATGTGGGAATTTAGACGTACTG
The DNA here is from genome assembly GCF_902827115.2 of Pseudochaenichthys georgianus. NCBI lineage: Eukaryota > Metazoa > Chordata > Actinopteri > Perciformes > Channichthyidae > Pseudochaenichthys > Pseudochaenichthys georgianus. Next base: position 18,351,961 of record NC_047509.1, read on the forward strand.
ATGCCTCCCAGGCGTCCTTCCTGGCCGTACGGGGCATCCCGGCCGTACGGGCAATAATATTAAACATGAACACAAACCCGGAGGTCACGACCTGACGTGCAGGGTTAAACATGAACACGGACCCGGAGGTCACGACCTGACGTGCAGGGTTAAACATGAACACAAACCCGGAGGTCACGACCTGACGTGCAGGGTTAAACATGAACACAAACCCGGAGGTCACGACCTGACGTGCAGGGTTAAACATGAACACAGTGACACGTATGCTGACGTGCTATGAAACCACCACCACCAGTATAGGCATAATTACCATTCTTTTAGTGTTTGAGAGACCTTGGATAGCCAGCACGCGCTGATGTCCGGCGAATGTGGGATGTGAAGGCGGAGGAGGACCACCGCCCGAGTTGCAGGGATGAGGGAGAAATGCCTGATTGCAGCAGAGGTGGCTGAGCCTATCTGAACGAAAGCCCTGATATGCTATTAAGACGCCACAACCAGTTATGCATTATTTACCATCGGTAAACTGAGAGCTCTTAGATTGCAGCACGAGCCGATGTCCGGGCGAAGAGGGAGATGTAAATAAGTAAGCACGAGCTGTTAGCTGGAGTACAGTAATGCATGAATATCATAGCCTGGATTGATGCGAGCCAAGTGAGCAAACCCGAGAATATGAATGAAGTGCAGAATGCACGCAGAAAAGACGTACACTTAGTTAAATGCTGAGACATGACCCACGATATAGTATAGCTTAATAGCAGTTAAGTGCGCCAGGATGAGTCATAGATGCTGATAAACTGATTAAGTGATTAAGATTGTCTTCCATCATCTGAGTGAGGATGGTGGGAGGAAGGGGAGAGCAGATTTAAAGGGGTTAGCAGGTGCGATGATTGGCTAGCCGGGGCGTAATGCCCCTGATCACTTATTGAGATAACGTGTGACACCCGATGATGTTGTCTTCCTGATTGAACTTACGCTGAGCTACATTTCAATCAGAAGAGACGTGATGTATGATTACATGTTTATTACCGGGACACATGATATGTGGGAATAGTGATTGACGTATTACGATAAGTAACTGTAATGATGTTTTGGCGATTAGGCCCCGGGTTTGCAGGATGATCATTCAGGAGGGAAAGAACCGCTCTGATGAACCCCCAAAAGAAGTGAAGTATGAAGTACGGAGCTGTGAGCAATCCTTACCTTGCGGCTGGCTGCGAAGATCTATGGATGAAAAGAGAGATTAACATGGGGACATGATGAGCGCCGGAATTGCTTCCGGGCTGCGGGGTTAGACATGCGCAGGCCCACTGGCCGCAACCTGCACTGCAGGGTTAACATGACGCAGACCCACTGCCGCAACCTGCCCCCGCAGTGTTAAACCTAAGCGCGGACCTGTGTCCGCAACCTGCGCCCGCAGGGTTAAACCTAAGCGTGAACCTGTGTCCGCAACCTGCGCCCGCAGGGTTAAACCTAAGCGCGGACCTGTGTCCGCAACCTGCGCCCGCAGGGTTAAACCTAAGCGTGGACCTGTGTCCGCAACCTGCGCCCGCAGGGTTAAACCTAAGCGTGAACCTGTGTCCACAACCTGCGCCCGCAGAGTTAAACCTAAGCGTGAACCTGTGTCCACAACCTGCGCCCGCAGGGTTAAACCTAAGCGTGAACCTGTGTCCGCAACCTGCGCCCGCAGGGTTAAACCTAAGCGTGAACCTGTGTCCACAACCTGCGCCCGCAGGGTTAAACCTAAGCGCGGACCTGTGTCCGCAACCTGCGCCCGCAGGGTTAAACCTAAGCGCGGACCTGTGTCCGCAACCTGCACCCGCAGGGTTAAACCTAAGCGCGGACCTGTGTCCGCAACCTGCACCCGCAGGGTTAAACCTAAGCGCGGACCTGTGTCCGCAACCTGCGCCCGCAGGGTTAAACCTAAGCGCGGACCTTTGTCCGCAACCTGCACCCGCAGGGTTAAACCTAACCGCGGACCCACGTCCGCAACCTGCACTTGCAGGATTAGCATACGCAGATCCAGAGTCATAGCCTGACAGATACGGAACCGTAGACACGTATACATGCTGACGTGTTACCACACCAGTTATAGGTATATTTACCATCTTTTAGTGTTTGAGGGACCTTTGGATAGCCAGCACGGCACTGATGTCCGGGCGGGTGTAGGATGTGAAGGCAGAGGAGGACCATCGTCCGAGTTGTTGCAGGGATGAGGATGAGACGCCTTGATTAGCAGCGGAGGTAGCTGCGCCTATCCTGAACGAATGCCCCGAGAATAATTGGGGTGATAAGCCGGATCTAATGAGAACTTGCTTTAAGTAATGATTGAACTGGCGTTGAGTTAAGGGAATATCCCCTGAAATAAGAAATAGTGGTGAGAGAGGATTAATGAAAGGTCTAAGATGCAGAATTTGATCATGGATTTATAAGGGCAGAACGGGGAATCGTTGCGATTTTTGTTTTTTAGCAATATACATGACATATAGCCTATTATAGATGTCTCCGGTACCGATAAAAGACCAATACGTTGGAGCTTAACGGCACGTAAAACACACGTGATGACATCACCAATGAATCGACGACTGAATAAATTGGGAACTAATTTGGTAATCAATTTTGATCGATTAAGACGATTAGTTGTTGCACCCCTACTGCCGAGGAGATGTTGTTGTAGCAGATTCAGCCGTTGGTGCACCGAGAAACGGAACATTATTATTATTATTATTTATTTATTTATTTTTATTTATTTATTTTTGGGGAAGAAAAAAGAGAAAAATATGATAATTTAGTCAATAATCATTAAATTGATATTGGGAGTGAATTCCTAATTTATTTAGTATCTGGTCGTGTCATAACCAGGATAATGTGCAGCGACTTGTCATTGAGGAGAAGAAGCCCTACGAAACACCATTCATTTCAGGTAATATTGTGTTGAAGCTTGAAATTGCGTTAGTTACTGAGCATTGTCATGGGTAGTAATTACCCGAACTGCATTAGTAATGCATTACGTTCTTCGTACGCAAGTAATACGTTACTGCAACTCCATACTGTAACACGTTACACCCAACACTGCCTGGAACTCACCTTAACTAAAGTAGAAATGTATAGTGTTGAATTTCCTGTCGGCTCCCAGACCGTAGTCGTGGAAACAGGGGGGGATTGACTCTCTGTCGTCTCCCAGCAGAAGCAACACGCTTCGGGTTCAATAACCCATTTTATCGGAAAGACTGGAGAGAGGCGAGCTCTTCTTGGGAGGTCGTTGCATTTATTTAGCTCTTCTGTTTCGCGAGATAGATTCGCAAGATCACAGACCTATCCTTTTTCTGCTGCCTTGTTTACTTCTAGAAAACATATATCCCGCTCGCTCGCTCTACCATACCCACGCACACATGCACGCGTCACGCCCCTCTCTTAAAGGGGTAGCGATCTCGCTCTGCATGACCCTAATGTCATAACAATATAACGAAACATCTCGTGAATTTGTTGCAACTGCCTTTTGCCAGCGCTACCCTGACGCCTGTTTTAGAGGTGAGGCGCAGGAGGAAGTAACTTCAATGGGATGTAGCTTAACCCCTGCCTGCCTGCCTGCCTGCAGGAGGGGTTGTGGTGTTGAAGCCAGAATGGGTAAAGCTTCGCCTGCGATGAGGACCGTTCCGCGTGAAGCCGGAAGCGCCGCATTTGAGCCAGTGATGCCCTCTCGAGAGACTGAAGGCGTGCGTCAATTGTTTGCGTGAAGAAGCCCATTTCCATTAAGCCCGGAGGAACTTCCGTGGAGCCCGATTTCCTTGTTTTTTCCTCCCGCGTCCGGGTTTGCGGGGCGGCTGGCTGGACCCGCTAGCCGAACTGGGGAACGCCGTCTGTAGCTTAATCCGCAAGACTGCGGAGCTGATGAATAATGCCTGGAGCTGGGACGAAGCCCTGCTGCTGCTTGCGCGTTGACGCCTGGAAGACAGCTGATAGAAAAGGGGAGAGCATATATAGAGGGTTTAACAGGTGCGATAATTAGGCTTGTGAATGGAGGGAAGTGATATGTTGGCTAAAGAGTGGCGCTCCCTGTCATCCAGTGGAGGGAGCGAGTATTGCCATGACGAGCAATACGGAGTGTTAGGTCTTCCTGTCTGAACTTGCGCTCAGCTTCATTTCTCTGAAACTTTTAGACAAATGTATTGTCACATCTTAGAAAAAACCCAACAGCATGCAAGTACCGATTGATATATGTTTAATCTTCTTTGTTGGGATACAAAACATTCTGAGAAAAAAGGTGATTGTGTTTAGAAAAGAATGTAGACTTGGCCAAAAGCACCAATGCACAGATTCAAGATGCAAGGGTTTTATTATCATGTGCACAGTACAGTGTAGTTCTGCAATGAAAATCTTAGGTCCTGAACCCCTCCAACAATCCAATCCAATCCAACTTTATTTATATAGCACTGTAAAACCTTCAGACCAAGTGCTGTACAGAGAGATAAGCTCACAAAACATAAAATAAATACATTTAAAATAAAAGATACAAACACAAAACAAACAGATGAAGTGAACTGTATACATGTCAGAAAAATAAATAAATACAATAAGTTAAATGATTCAGAGAATGTTGAAAATGACCAAACAGTGTAAGAAAGCAACAAAAAAGCAGTGTGTGAACGGTTTAACATCAATATAACATAAATAAAGACACTATTAACAATTGGAGAAAGGTATCAGAATCTGTAATAAGTGTTTCCTAACATTGTTACAGTTGTATTATTTGTAATAAATGCTCAATTTGACTGTTTAAACATTATCGCAAAACTCTAAGGACAGAAGGCATTATTAATATCCCTATTACCTCTATATGCGTTTATTAAAAAACAGTTGAGTTTGATATTACATTCTGTGTTGGTCATCTAGCAGCACCTTGAATCCACACTACTGTGATACAGTGGGGAAATAAGTATGCAGAGGTTTCCAAAAGATGTTAAATCGATAATTTACTAATTACATAATAAACACTTTGGACATTTATTAATCCTAGTTGATTTTGAGTCATCAATAACATGTGTGGTCAAATTTGTCAAAAGAATCTTCAGAAATGTCCCTTTATTTGAATGCAACATTTGCTAGGCAAACATTCTCCTCACTCTTAGTCCATCAACACACCAAAGACACATAGGAAAGAGGAAGAATATTTGCATCATCGGCATATAAAAAAAACAGGCCATCCTATCGCTCACCCTTTTTCACGCATAGCATGGAAAGGTGGAAGCAAATTTGAATTATGCATATTTGTGACCGTGCCCTGAATCAAATAGCAACGACACACACACAGGTCATTGTTTAGAAGTCAAGGTCGCTGCAAAAAGAGCCAATGTGATGTACTGCTTGCTTGCTTGTTTGAGAGCTTGAATAACAACTGACGAGTGAAAAAATGCATGGATGAAATGTTGATGTGTGGTTCAGTTACCTCTATGCATTGAATAAAAACAATTGAGTTTGATATTAAATTCTCCTCTAATGGAAATGTGTTACCTGGGAGCACCTTGAATCTACTGTGACACAGAGCTGGAAGAAGTATTCAGATGTTTTACCTAAGTTAAAGTTACTAAACAGCAAAGTGAAGGCACTAATTTAGTATTCACAATATGAACTCAAAGTACCAAACTGCCACATATTTGTAGACAAATGGCCAATTATTTTTATATTATTATTTATAACATTTCTGATGATTATTTGTGATGCATTTATGTGAAGCAGTATTTTATTGGTGTTGCTGCTTGAGATAAGTAAAGATGTAACTATTTTATAGACTAATATGGAGCTTTATCAATAATGCCGTCTCACATTTTAAAAGCTATTTGTTTTGAATGTAAAGTAGTGAAGTGGGAGTTTAAAGTAACAGAGAATAGAAAAATAAATGACAGAACAACTTCCTCGAAAAAATGTACTTATTTTGATTTCATAAGAAAAGCAACTTCCGTATGCCCGGGCAGCCTAAACTTCTTCGGTTCTCAATTCAATTCAATTCAAAGGGGCTTTATTGGCATGAAAGTTGAAAGAAACAATGTTGCCAAAGCATCACAATACAAAATAATTACACAATATGATATACAAACAACATTAACATACATTTAAAATTGTTACATATTAATGATATATTATATATATATATATACATATACATATATATATATACATATATATACAGTGATACAATTACACTTCAACACACGTGTCTCTCTCTCTCTCTCTCTCTCTCTCTCTCTCTCTCTCTCTCTCTCTCTCTCTCGATTTAGCTTGTATCTGAAACTTTTTATTAGTGTATTAGTAGGCTACATACAGTAACATACAAGCAGCAAGTAAAGTTTATTTGTTCATTGTTTATGATGAGCGAGCCTTCTGGTGCACTTTCTAAAATAAAATCAAAGCTCTACTGCCAGGAAGATTGCGTATGAAATTAAGACAATCTAGTTCACTGATCAGCAATGTTTTTAGATAAACAAAAACTAGGTGCATCTTGTTTTTGTTCTATCAGATGTTTAATGATTCAAAAATCGACCTCAGTCTTTGTTCATCAAAAACACCAAATCAACACACAGAAAAAAGAAAAAAAATTGGCATCAACAGCACAAAATCAAAACCGGTAGCAACCATGTTGTCAAAGTAGCAGCAAAAAGAGCCAATGTGATGTACTGCCCGCTTGCAAAACCTTTGTTTGTCCATGAAATGGATCCGGCATCCTGTTGGCACGTCTTATTGAAAAACTTTCTTTGGTTTTGCTGTTATTATTAAGCTGTCCAGGGCCGGCCCTAGACATTTTGGTGCCCTAGGCGAGATTATGATTTGGTGCACCATTATCTGTATCAAATGCACACATTGATGCCACCAAATGTCACAATAAAAATAGAAAGTACTCAGGCTGCCTGAGTATGGCCAAAAGTATGGGAGTAAATCTCACTGTAAACTATTTAATCATCACCAAATTCTGTGTTATTTTTTACTGTTTGCGCTCATCCTAATTTTCAGCCTTGATGTAACAACATTCATAATTAAGTAAAGGTAACACCCTTTTCACCCCGGTTACGCTTTTCATTTACCCTGTACGATGGTTGCTGTAAGTGATGAAAGTGCGGGATGTTGGCCTGCAGCTCACAGCCAAAGTGCGAGCGAGCGTGGGAGCAAGGTACCGGCGCTGTTGTTATTAGCACCTGGTGCTAGCTGCGCTAACGGATATAAGAAGAAGATGTTTCTACAATAAAGGTGGAGGAGAGCTCTCCTGTCAGACTGAGAAGCTGATAACTACAGCTCAGTGAGGTAAAGGAGTGAGTGTTTAGATAATTAACTTTAGTCTAAGATATCTAAAAAAGTGCATTACTAAATAAATGTTAACAAGTTAAAATAAGATATGAACAACAAAAAATAAATAACAATAACAATAATATTTATTTATTTAACATTTGTTATTGGCTATGGGTTATTGGTTATGTTCACATACTTATTTGATTATTAAAATGTAAACCGATCTTTTTCATATGGGTGTTTTAGAGTTGTACCCCCTAGATGTAGTCTCTAGTAATTCTGCTCAAAGTGCACTAGATTGATGGGTGCTGTAAGTGATGAAAGTGGGGGGTGTTGGCTTATCAGGCGTCCGCAGCTCACAGCCAAAGTGGGCGTAGGAGCGAGAGAGATAAATGCAATTTATGTAAACAAATATTTCCAAGGCACTCCTTTATAATTATTTGGATAAACAGGTTTAAAATAATTTCAATGTATACTATAGGACAGTAAACCAAAAATATCGTTTAAAACTTGAGAGATACAAAAATATGTATAAATATTTATTTATATTTATTTAACCTTTATTTAACCAGATAAAAGCATTGAGATAGAATCTCATTTGCAATGCTGACCTGGCCAAGAAGGCAGCAACGTTACACATAACACATAACACAAACATATAAAATACAGAGAACATAACTAAGAAAACAAAAGACAAAAAAGCAGTCACTACATTTTGCACATTAGGACAGTAAGAAAGGTGCACTACTTATTACTGCAAGAGCAGCTGGTGGTAAGGACTTCAGACAACTTGAATCTAAAACATGCTATTGAGACAAGTGCCCTCAGTTTGAGGTTTGATTGAAGGTCATTCCAAGACCAAGGACCATAATAAAAAAGACTCCTTTTTCCAGCCTCAGTCCGCACAGCAGGAACCTGGAACCGTATCCAGGCACTGGATCTGAGGTTGTAAGAGTCACAAACTGGAGCAAATCTGGCACATATGTACAGTGGAAGCTTACCTAAAATGGCTTTATACATTAATAAAAACCAATGCTGCATCCTACGCATGGTAAGTGAGGACCATCCAGTTAGGCTATACAGTTTGCAATGATGAGTCCTATACAGTGCATTTGATATATAACGCAGTGCAGCATGGTAGAGTGGGTCAAGTTTGGCCAAAACAGTGGGACAGGCAAATCTATAAATGGTATCACCGTAGTCCAGCTGGGACAGGAATAAGCCAGAGACCAACCTACCCAACCTGACGCATTGAGTACGGTCGGTTAGATAACTCTGAAACCAGCAAATGGCATTATGACCGAAACGAGACATCAACATAACATTAGACATAATGTGGTGATCTACAGTGTCAAATGCTTTGGCTAGGTCAATAAACAATGCAACACATACAGATTTGTTATCCAAAGCAGCCTTAATATCGTCTAAGACTTTCAGACCGGCAGTCACAGTACTGTGCTTTGATCTGAATCCAGATTGCATAGGGTTAAGGATGTTGTGTGAATTTAAAAATAGTTTTAGCTGAGTAGAAACTAGGGACTCAAGAATCTTTGATAACGCAGAAAGATTTGAGATAGGACGATAGTTATTTAACTCTGTGGGATCACCAGCTTTCAAGAGGGGCGATACCAGAGCTTGCTTCCACACAGCTGGCAGTGTGTGAGTGGACAGGGAGAGATTAAAAATATCAGTTACTGGTTGTGCTATAATCTGAGCTGCAATTTTTAAAAAGAATGGGTCGAGGCCGCCAGGCCCGGCAGACTTTTTAGGATCAATTGATTGCAAACCCTGTAAGACTTCATAGACCGAGAAATAAGCTAAATCAAAAACAGGGGAGTTCATCTCTTGACTAGGGCTGTGAGTACGACCATTTCGAGAGTCATGCCTTTGCACATCAAAAATGTGACCAGCCTTTTTGAAGTGAGCATTGAAAGCATTAGCCATACCATCTGAATCTGAAATAAAAGAATCACTGACCTTCAGTTTTTTTGGGAAACTAGAAACCTTCTTGTTCTGAAGTGATTTAATTGTTTTCCAGAACTTAGAATGGTCATTAAAACAAACAGTGGTTAAGCTCAGATAGTAATCAGCTTTAGCTTTTTTAATAAGGGCTGAACATTTATTTCTGAGGACACGAAAAAGAAGCCAGTCATCACTAGTGTTAGACTTTCTAGCTAAGGACCATTGCTTATTTCGATCATGAATTAGATCCGATAGTTCTCTAGTAAACCATGGAGTGTTCCTATTCTTAACTCTGAATTTTCTAAGGGGGGGCATGTCTATTAATAATCGATAAAAAGTGATCAATAACAAATTGGACGGCAACATTGACAGATGGAATTAACGCTATGAAGTGCCATTTAACCTCCGCCAGATCGTGTAGGAAAGCCTGCTCAGAGAAGTGTTTGAAGCAGCGCCTGAGCACAATAAGGCCCTTGGCTTTGGGCAACTTAGTGCTCCTAACGCAAGCAATAGTGCAATGGTCGCTGATATCATTAGGAAAAACACCAACAGACACATACTTATGAGCTGCATTTGTTAGAATGACATCTATAAGGGTATCGTTATTGGGTTTGGCAGGGTTTATTCTAGTGGGACTATCAATAAGCTGAGTTAAGTTCAAAGAATCGCAAGGCAAGGCAAGGCAAGGCAAGGCAAGGCAAGGCAAGTTTATTTATATAGCACTTTTCGACGCAGGGTAATTCAAAGTGCTTTACAAAAAAAATAAAAATGAAAGACATTAAGCATTAAAAAAGAAAAGCTAATAAAATAAACATTAAGGAAAATACATGGATAAAAGTTACAGTGCAGTCTAAAATATGAATAGTTCAATTCAAAGCAGCGACAAAAAGAAAAGTCTTCAGCCTGGATTTAAAAGTAGTAAGAGTTGCAGCGGACCTGCAGGTTTCTGGGAGTTTGTTCCAGATATTTGGAGCATAATAACTGAACGCTGCTTTACCATGTTTAGTTCTGACTCTGGGGACAGAAAGCTGACCAGTCCCTGAAGACCTACAGTAAGGATGAATAATTACTTTCGTTACATCTCGTCAGAGCTCAAGGATAAAATTGCACTTCAATTGCACTTCAATCTTGCCTCTGGAGTTAAAACCATCTATGCCTGGCTGCTGCTTAATGATTATTTGAATCATTGATTAAGTAGCGATTACTTCCTCAATTAGTTCACTTTTATAATTTGTTCTGTACATGTAATAAAATGGGGGAAAATGCCTATAATATGTAGTAAAGACAAAGGTTACGTCTTTAAGTAAAGTGAGAAGCTGGATCTATTTTTCTGTCGAGCTACTAATAATGTAGCGCCACTGTAGACTACACTTTACTGCTTCAGTAAAGATAGTTGCAGCTCTGCTCTTGGTAATGCTGATACACTTGTCTTTCTTTATTTACATGCAGTGTGGAGCAACTCTCATGTCACAGAATCTTGATGAATCTGAAGTTTTGGAAAATGGAAGTTAAACCTGAAAAAATAAAGAAAACACTTCCTGGCACTCCTTGGTTCATATTGATTGAAGGTGATCGAGAAATTTGATCAAGTGAGTATGTGACTTAACGACAAAAAGTGAATGAGGATGCATTATGCATAATTGGGCCATATATGCAATTTTTAGAGCCCTGTTTAATATTATACACTGATCTTGTCACAGTCTTAAGGAGAACCCAAATGCAGCACTCGAGAAACCAAGGAGAATTGGTAATATCCTTTATTGGAGATTCCACTGGATCGGAGGAATACCAACCGGGCAGTATAACGCACCGGAGGACAGCGGGCAGAAGGTGAGTCAGGGACAGGCAGAGGGTCAGGGAGTAAGCGAGGCGGTCAGCGTGGATACAGGCAGGGTCGGATAACAGGCCAGGCAGGATAGTCGAGGGACAGGCAGGATCAGGAAACAGGCAGAGCAGGCAGGTCGGGGACAGGCAGGGTCGGAACCGGGTAGGCAATCTAGTGTTGAACGCGGGAGAGACAAGCATGAGGCAAAGTACAATCTGGCAAAGAGTGTGTGTCAGGTGCGAGTTTAAATACTGGCAGAAGCTAATGGGTGCAGAAGAGAAAGAGAGTGAGTTAACGAGTGGGTGTGGAAAACAGGTGAGACAGGTGAATGGAAAACTACTGGTGAATGATGGAGCAGACTATGACAGATCTAAGTGCAAATGTGATCATTTTAAATCAGCTTTAATTAAGAATCACTGTTTAATACCATATTATGGCTATTTGAAATGTAATTTTAGGTGTAATTTAGGGATTTTAAATATTTAGTGGTGTTTGTTTAAGATATCCATCGTGTGAATTAATGTGGTAACCTGATTAGATATTCTTTTTAATTGTATTCATGTTTGATTAAAGATTGTTTTGGGTGTATGTCTTTGTTTTTAATCTATCAATACTAAATCAATATCATTACTATTACCATTATATATTACTATTCATACTGTAGTTATACAATATAGCTTCCTTCCTTCAATGTAACCATCTGTATGAATGTGGTTAACTTAGGGTGTATTTCTGTTTATGGTCATGGTGTGAAAATGTTGTGATTTGTCATCATGCGACTTTTGAGGAAAACCTACAACAATTTTTTCAACTTTGTTGCTGTTGAGATTGGGTTAATAAAAAAGTGTTTCTTCTTAATTTAAAATCAATTAAATGTTGTGTTTATTGTGCGTCATTGTGCCAATATTACTCATCCAACATAATAATTCAGCAGCGATTTGAATTCAGTTAGATATAGAGTTGCTTATTCAATTCTTCAACAATTATCACTAGGACAGATTCTTTTCTTTTTGCACAACCCTGAGGTAATTCATCTAAGGGTATATTTGAAGAAACGTATCTCACACAGTCACACACTTCAATATCCATTTAATACCAAAAATCTACTGATACATAACTCACTCTATTAGAGCTGCAACTATTAACCAAAGTGTAGGTAGCATTTACAATTTCCCTGAAGCCCTTTTCATTTATTGCACTTAGTTTGCTTCCTCATTGTGTCTATATTGCAAAACTACCTCTGCTTTATTTCTATATAGGATGCTCATTGCAGGGTTGGGCTATATGACAATATATGTAAAATGTTCCCTTCATATAATCGGACCATCATTCAGGGTGATAACCCTGGATTTAAACCTTACGGTGTCAATTATTCATTTCACTGGATGTGTCAAAACAGATGATCCTAACTATTTTATCAATAAACATTTTATAGAATATATATCATATATTACTTACTTATACTGTTTTGTTGTTAGTTTGGAGTTTTCCCTTGTACAAAATAAGGGCCTAGAGACAATAAGGGAGTATTATGCATGTTGTGATTTTTCTACCTTCAAACCAGGTTATACAGTATGAGCAGTGTATTTCAATGAAACGTTACTTTATACTTCACAACATTTTTTACTCATCGACATTTTTCGACAGCTAGTAACTTTGCAGATTCAGACAATTAAAACAAAATATATAAAATAAACTAGTACATGATAATGGATTACAGCTGGCAATACATAAAGCACAGCTTCCAGCTGCAACATTAATCATTAAAGACTATCAGCAGATATACTGTAATATGATTTATTCTGTAAAGAGCTATTCTGCACAACAAGTAATTTCACTTTGTACTTAAAGGTCCCCTATTATACTGTTTTTCATCAATATATTATGGATCTCAGATATATACAAAAAATGTCTCTGAAGTGTTTGGCTCCAAATACCAAACATATCATATATTGTAGCATCCCATAATCCCCTCTGTTTCAGCCCTGTTTCAAAAGTGCTGATTCTGTGCCTGTTACTTTAGATGAAAATAAGGAGCCACTCCCCATGCCCCTCTGAGAGATATTTGGTTAAAAAGAACACAATGGTGCTCTAGGAGGAGATTTAGGGGAAAAGAGTGGTGGGGGATTACCTTGGTTGGTGTTTGGCTAAAGGTTACACAAGCCAAACAAATCGTGATTTGACATCATAAAATGGCAAAAATCAGGTTTTTTTATATAAATGGATCAGGACAAAAAGTGAGCAAATATTTTTTCCTGAAACTTTCAGAATCTCTTTACACAGAGGGGACACATGTTTATGTATAAAAGACATTAAGAAGTGGATTTTTCCTAATAGGTTACGTTTAACGGTCCCGTCGCATGTCGATGCTCCTCGCTCCCACAACACGTGTGTTTCAATGATCCCTCCATTCATACTTTATCACAATAGTTCTACACACAGGAATATCGTTTTTAAAAACGGCAGCACTGCATGTCCTCCATCGTTGTCACTGAACGTAATCCAGGGTTTTGGCATCACTTCTCTGGCCTCATTCACTGCACTATATTTGGCTCCACCTTCCAGTGTGCTCCATTGCGTCAAGTTCTATACAAGCAGCGAACAAGTGACCGGAAGCAAAGTGTTGAAATAAAATCATAAAACAGATTGAGGTTTGCGTTTACTCAAGGTGATCAACAGTTTAGGTCAGCATTTATTTTTATTTATTTTTTTTACAGTAGTGAATTAAAAAACTGTGATTAATTAATGTTCACAAATAGGCTATAAATGATTGTGTTAAGCAATTATGTGTTACTGTTTTATTTTACAGCAGCAGCCGGTCATGCTGGACCCAAACCAACACTTTTGAATATAAGAAAGCACTGCGTAAAGCGAGAGCAGCCTACTACTCTTCATTAATAGATGAGAATAAGAATAATGCAAGATTTCTTTTCAGCAGCCAGGCTGACAGAGAGCCACAGCTCGATTGAGCCTTCTATTCCCATAGCACTCAGTAGTAATGATTTGATGTGCTTTTTTAACGATAAAATTATTACTCTTAGAAACAAAATTAATGACCTCTTGCCTTTGACCAGTATAATGTTATCAACAGCTCCCGGAAATGTAAGTTCTAATATTACACTAGATAGTAAACTAGAATGCTTTTCAGCCATTAACCTTGAACAATTAAATTCAATGACTCTCTCTTCTAAACCATCAACGTGCATGTTAGACCCAATTCCAACTAAGCTGTTGAAGGAAGTGTTTCCATTAATTAGCACTTCTTTATTAAATATTATGAATATGTATTTATTATCAGGCTATGTTCCACAATCATTCGAAGTAGCAGTGATAACACCGCTTCTTAAAAAGCACAAACTCGATCCAGAGGTTTTAGCCAACTATAGACCTATTTCTAATCTTCCGTTCCTCTCAAAAAATCTTGAGAAAGTGGTCGCAAAACAGCAGTGTGATTACTTAAAAATGTATTTGAAGATTTTCAGTCTGGCTTTAGAACACATCATAGCACAGAGACAGCTCTGGTTAAAGTCACAAATGACATTCTAATAGCCTCAGACAAGGGACATGTCTCTCTTCTTGTTTTGCTCGATCTCAGTGCTGCATTTGATGCTATCGACCATGATATCCTATTGCAAAGATTAGAGCACTTAGTTGGCATACAGGGAACTGCTTTAGGCTGGTTTAGGTCCTATCTATCTGAACGATCTTAGTTTGTACGTATCAATGATGAATCTTCCACGCAAACCAAAGTTAGCCATGGAGTGCCACAGGGCTCAGTGCTCGGACCTATTTTGTTCACATTATATATGCTTCCGTTAGGCAATATTATAAGGAATCATTCTGTAAACTTTCATTGTTATGCGGATGATACTCAACTATATTTATCAATCAAGCCTGATGAAATTAATCATCTAAACAAAATTCAAGACTGCCTCAAGGACTTAAAAACGTGGATGACCTTACATTTTTTGATGCTAAACACGGCCAAAACTGAAGTTATTGTACTTGGCCCGAAGAATCTACGAAACAAATTATCTAAAGATATACTAACTATGGATGGCATTAATTTGGCCGCCAGTGAGACTGTAAGGAATCTTGGTGTTATATTTGATCAGGATTTATCCTTTAACACCCATATAAAATCAATTTCAAGGACCGCCTACTTCCATCTACGTAACAAAAATCAGGCATATCTTGCCTCAAAATGATGCAGAGAAACTAGTCCATGCATTTGTTACTTCAAGGCTGGATTATTGTAACTCCTTATTATCAGGGTGTACCAAGAAGTCAGTCAAGTCGCTTCAGCTGATTCAAAATGCTGCAGCTCGTGTACTAACCAGAGTTAGGAAAAGGGACCACATTACTCCTGTTCTGGCTGCCTTACACTGGCTCCCTATAGAACACAGGATAGAATTTAAAATTCTTCTTCTCGCCTACAAAGCCCTTAATGGGCAGGTGCCATCTTACCTTAAATAACTCATTATACCCTACTGTCCTACTAGGGCATTGCGTTCCAAGAATGCAGGGTTGTTGGTTGTTCCTAGAGTCTCTAAAAGTACAATGGGAGCCAGAGCCTTTTCTTATCAAGCTCCACATTTGTGGAATCAGCTTCCAGTTTGTTTTCGGGCGGCAGACACCCTATCCGTTTTTAAGAGTGCGCTTAAGACCTTCCTTTTTGATAAAGCTGATAGTTAGGGCTGATTAGATTCAGCCCCTAATTTTGCTGATATAGGCTTAGTTTGTCGGGGGACATCTTACTTCTTCCTTCTCTCTGTCTATACCTGTGTGTACTCTCATGTTCCGATTAACCCAGCTTCCCCAAATTCCTTTCTTTTAGGAGTCTATATACGCTGGGATCCGGAGTCATGGATGATCCTGCGGTCCTGTGTCCTGGATCGCGAGTCCTGGATCTTGAGTCGTGGCTGTGGTCCTGGATCATAGGTCCTGGATGGATATCCTCATGGATTCATCTTCCTATTATACACACATGCATTTCCAAACATTTGGACTACCTATGTTGCAAATGTATTATCTTTTCAATTTACACACGGCATCTATTGCACGTCTGTCCGTCCTGGGAGAGGGATCCCTCCTCTGTTGCTCTCCCTGAGGTTTCTCCCATTTTTCCCTTTAAACTGTGATTTTTCTCCTGAAGTTTTTCCTTGTACGATGTGAGGGTCTAAGGACAGAGGGTGTCGTATTGTCATACTGATATTCTGTACACACTGTGAAGACCACTGGGACAAATGTAACATTTGTGATATTGGGCTATATAAATAAACATTGATCGATTGATTGATTGACTTTTATATTAAAATACTTTATTGTATTTAATACTTATATGTGTTACCCATACATTGTAAGGCTTTTATTAATCATACGTACATAGCTACAGTGTAGTCATGACGATGAAAATCTTAGGTCCCAGGCTCCACCAACAGTGCAACACAATAAAACAGGAAAACAGAACAAATATAGTGCAAGTAAATCCAAAAAGAAAAATAGTAAATAGTGAAAGAGTCTATAATAGAAGTGATTGGAATATGAAATAATAGATACTTTTTTTTTAAGTTGCAGCCAGATGAATGTTATGGATGTTGTTTCAAGTTCAGGTGTTTAATAGTCTTATGGCCTGTGGGATGAAGCTGTCCCTGAGTCTGGTGGTTTTAGTCCTGATTCTGAGGTAGACCACCTGCCAGACGGCAGCAGACAGAACAGTTTGTGGCTGGGGTGATGGAGGTCTTTTGTAATCCTGAGGGCTTTCTTCCTGAGCCGCTGGGAGTAGAGGTCCTCCATGGATGGCAGCTCCGTCCTGATGTTCTGTGCCGTTTTCAACACCCTCTGTAAAGTCTTACGATTGAGGGCGGTGCAGCTGCCGTACCAGGCTGTGATGCAGCCAGTCAGGATACTCTCTATGGTGCACCTGTAGAAGTTGCAGAGTATCCTGGAGTCCATGTTGAACCTCCTCAGCCTGCGGAGGAAGAAGAGCCGCTGTTGAGCTGTTTTGGTGATGGTGGTAGTGTGAAGAGTCCATGTCAGGTCCTCACTGATTTGTTTGCACTTCATTATTTTGTCACCTATTTGCCTCACATGTCTTTAAAGGGGACATATCATAATATCTTTTATACATAAAAAGTGTTTTTATAAGTGCCAACCAAGCCACAAATCATACAAACCAGAACGTTTTAGTGGGCTGCCTTGGTCAGAAAACATGAGATTCAACAAGCCACTTATGGCGCATTTCCACTGCAGCGGGTAGCCCCGTTTAAGCGTCCTTAACCGTCCTCAAGCGGCCAGGCCAGTTTTTGGTGGCATTTCCATATAGCCTAGTACCGGCTAGCGGGTACTTTTTCCCTCTTTTTCCGGCCCCATAAAATCGTGGTTCTATCAGACCAGGCCAGGGCTGTGACGTCAACACTCGACTGCTGATTGGTCAGAGAGAATCGTCACAAGATCGCGCGCGAGATCATCCCTAGCGTCGCATATAGATCTAGAAGCAAGCTTGCAGCATTTTGTAAACGGAGGAGCTACAAAAATGGCAACGTCGAAGAAAAGCACACCGTGGTCGACCGAGGAGGTGACGACGTTCCTTAATCTCATTGGGGATGATAAAATCCAGCGGGAGCTCGACGGAACAACGCGAAATGTGAAAGTGTTCCAGGATTTCTCTGCACAGATGCCCGAACGCTGATTTTCAAGGACTTTCCTGCAATGTAGGGAAAACGGCAACGGCTTTACTGGAGTCCCTGCAAGGTACGCTCACTTCTAACAAAGAAGTCTATTTTATCCTTACATTAATGTTCGACAACCCATGCTTTTATGGAGCCCCGAAGAGCTACATAGCTAGCTAAGGCAGATAGCCTTAGCTAGAGCTATTGTTTGCTAACACCATATGTGCCATTGTTTACGTTCAGTTTTTCTTTTCTATAGTTGTTGTTGCTATTTAGTATTGTGCTGCAGTAGTTTGTGGAATTAACAAGTCATTTTGCTGTTCTAGATGATTACATTGGGACTCGTGAGGAGGAACATTCCCGAACAACGGTTGATGGCAGTGTTCCGTCCACATCGTCATTGAATCCAGAACGGACCACAGCCGAAGAATCGACACCAACTCAACCACCAACACCGAGTGCCATCACGACACCGCAGCGTGTGGTTCTAGGTAAGAAATAGAAATGGCAAAACGACTGGAATTGTGTTTTTGTTTTTTTAAACCTTGGATCATCCATCAACAGTAATTAAAATAAGCTATACCACTGTGTAGAAATGCTCTGTTACAAGTAAAGTCTTAGCTAGTAAGCAGCTAGTACAGTTGTGTGTGACATCCTATCATATACATATATTTATATTCATTATCAACAGGCTGGACATAATGTAATTCACTTTCAAAATCATTGTAAACATCTAGGGCCAGAACTTTCTTTAGTTCACCTTACTGTTGTTCTGTTTATACATGTTATTCTTATATCCTTGTGTGACCTGTACCTGTCCTGTGTTTTTTCCTTATTGCTAATTATTATCTTATTGTCACCCAGGCAAGAGGAAACGAGGAGGAGAGGATCGGGCCCAGCAGGAACGGCACCATGACTGGGCAGCCGACGTGGCCCGTCTCCTCCGTGATACTTCAAAAAACCTTAATAGTTATTGTACATATTATATATGTTTTATCTAGTTAATTTTTAAATGCAACATTTGTACTTCCTTGTTTATTCATTTTCTTTAAAATGTTCATTTTATATTTACAATTCCATGTATATTTATGCTGGCTGCAATACAGTTTTACATTTTTTATTTGTATTGTTTAATGGCATGCCTTTGATACAACATTTTTTTTGTATTTTTATACTGCCATCAATAAAGTACTTCTTTGACTTATCTTATCTCTTGTTGATAATGAATGGCACCCAACAGAAAAAAATCAGATTCACATAATCTTGATTTAGAGAAGATATAAACATACATGAATTTATGAAGCAATAACAAACACCATCAGTTAGGAAAAAGCCCCTTACTTTTAAGAGATTTAAAGCAAGAAATTGAGTTTGCGAGCTTGAGGTCCTCCTCTAAAACATTATTACATGTTTATTTTTGTAATAGTATTAAGAATACATGATAAATACATAATACATGTAGAAATTTCTCAATTGTAATACCCTCGTTCTACTAGACTCAAACAACACATTCCTTATATATTTCAAAGACGAGAGAACAAAATAAACCTATAACCCATTTAAGCAAGCTTTTAACATGTCTAGAAGAAAGATTGAGGTTATATTTAATATATTATTTTATGTTGTGGATCCACACTATTTTACACTTGCATTTATGAATATAGTTTTGCTGTGTTTTACACTTTAGTATTTATGTTTATAGTTAGCTTTGATATTCGCTTAATTTATTAGAAAGATTTTCTTTTCATGATCTGATATTTCCTCAAATGTTCTTATTATTTATGGGGCAGTACTTACTGGTGCTTGAAATTCAAATATTTACTAAATATTCAATTCAGATAACATTTGTTTAAAACATTTGACAAACACATGTATATGAAAAAATATTTATTTATGTTCAATACAATGAATGCAATACATATGTAGGTATTCAGGTAGCGCATCAAACCCTCTCTGATGTCAGTGCATTCCACCCATCATCATAGTCCTCTCCATGACTCTCGCAGACGTTATGCAGAGCACAGCATGTCAGCACCATGGATTTCACAATAAACAAGAAAACGATCGCTTCCACATCCTCCATTGTTTTGTGTGTTTTGTGAGTTGTGTCGCATTGAAAATGACGCCACTGCAGTTTTACCCAGCGTCGCTCCGCCCAAAAAGCCGATCGCCCCGCCTACACTGCGTTGCAACCCCAGGTCCTAAACTGTAATGGAAATGCGCCACGGCCTCGGACGGCCAGCGAGGCAGCCCGAGGCCTGAGCGAGGACGCTTAGGGACGCTTAAACGGGGCTACCCCGTTGCAGTGGAAATGCGCCATTAGATGTATCCCCCCCATCGGATGTTACATTAAAATATACTTTGAGAACTACCATTGCTATTTTTTCTGCAAGCCAATCAGAGCAAACTAGGCTTTTTTGGAAGAGGATGTGTAAAGACAGGCACTAAAGCGGAGAATGTAAAAAGAGAGCATGAGATCCGTTCTTTTTTTTATATAAAAGCATGCCGATTTGTTCTTGAAGAAGCGTTTATTTATTTCTTTGCCTTTAAAATCGTGAACCGTTGTCCTTTTAGCTCTGGATATGGGTCCTAACCCCTGACAGTGGAAAATATAAATTCAGTTATATCATCTTAATGACGCTAAGAAAAGCAGCCACCAGTAAGATACCATTTATGTCCTTTTTTATCGAGGCTTCTGAGGTTATCAACAACTATGTAACACAAAGTGATATCTGCACAGAGAGCTTATTCAAACCTCCATCGATGACCTCCAAACCAGAGAATATTTGCTAATAATACAAATTAGGAGTTGATTTCTTTTTAATTGATCATGATCCCATTGAGTACATTGTATAAGCGAAGGAGAATGTCTCACATGATGCCTAGAGATAGAATAATTGTATGAATTGTCACAGTTTAGAAAAAACCAACAGCATGATTGTATTATGTATTATTACGATTGTATTATGTTTAACTCTCTTTGTTGGCATACAAAACATTCTGAGAAAAAAGGCGAGAAAATGTTTTCATCATGTTTATACAAAAAAATGTTCGACTTAATTGTAGACTTGTAATTTGTATGTGATCACTAAATCAAATGGACCTTTTTGTGTAGTTGGCCAAAAGTACAAGTTTAAAAAAGCAACAAAAGTGTGTGAACGGTTTAACATCAATGTAACATACATAAAGACACTATATTAACAATTCACAACTGGTAATAAGTGTTTTCTGACATTGTTACAGATGTACCATTGTTAGTTTGAATAAATGCTCAATTTGACTAATTTAACATTATCGCAAAAACTCTAAGGACAAATCCCATTATTAATATCATTATTACTGTCACGATCTGTCTGTGTTGTGTTTTGTCTTGTCTAGATCTGTCTTTGGTTTTCTGTCTGTGTTGTGTTTTGTCTTGTTTAGATCTGTCTTTGGTTTCCTGTCTGTGTGTGTTCCCTCCAGAGGTCGCGTTAACCGAATATTTTCCGTCAATGACGGATTTTTTCTAACAATGACGGAAAAATCTGAAAGCAATCCGTCATTTTGACGGATTAGAACACAACTCGGAACAGCGCCAAAATGTCCACCACATTATATTACATCCTTAGTGGCCAGGTAGACTGAGGGCGATCTACTGTACTCTACTGTAGTCTGTAACTATTATTTAGTCATTCACACCCCTGTCCAGTTGGTGGCGAGTGTGTGTATATTAAGTAGCTATTGTCTAGTCCTGTTTTTGACCTCGTTGATTACCTCGTTGTTTAACCGGCTTTAGCAATCGCAAAATGTCACGGCAGCTGATCGTCCGAAGCTTTTTTAATAAGCCCAGTAATTGTGATGGTGTGGATAAACGAGGTGAAAAAAGAGGGATTGATGCGGTGGAGGATGAAGGACAAGCCAGTAAGACTAAAACTGACAACGTTCAGCCAGCGGCAGAGGGGCAAGCAAGTGGCAAGGAGTTGAAGCGGGAGTACCGGGTTCAGTGGGAGCAAGAGTTTAAGTGGCTGAGGAGGGAAGATGGCAAAATGTTCTGCGACATCTGTAGAAAAGCTAAGATGAGTAACGGATTTGTCCGAGGGTGCACGACGATGCAGAAATCAGCATTCAGGCTAGGCTACAGCAGATCAATTGAATTGTTCTTGTAAATGTTTTGTTCATATTCTGATTGTAATTGTCTCATTTAAAACGATGGCATTGTTAATATTTGCCTGTTTAGGCACAGTGGTCGCGTGTTTTTAGCGGCCTCTGCCCCCCTCTGTTGTGCTGTCAGTGCAGGAAAAAATAAATCATTCATGTTCGTGTTGACATGAAAAGTGACCACACGGTCGGTGTGTTTTTTTCTCCATGCCCTTAAAAGTTCTATATGAATCATTAAAAAAAATGAATGAACATTTGCTGCTCAGTACCCAAACATAAATATGAAATATGTCTCATCTCATCATTAAAACTCTTAAAAAAGTTTTATCAAATAAAATGACGGGTAATAATGGATTATGACGGACATTTTACGATCCTGTCCGTCAAAATGACGGACAACGAAAAAGACTAACGCAACCACTGGTTCCCTCCTACCTGTTCCCTCCTACCTGTTTTCTTGATTCTGTTCTTCCTCTAGTCCCTCCTTTCTTCTTTAGTCCCCTCTCTAGTCCCTTCTCTAGTCCCCTCTCCAGTCCCTCCTCTAGTCCCTTCCCAAGTCCCTACTCTAGTCCCTACTCTAGTCCCTTCCCTAGTCCCTAATCTAGTCCCTTCCCTAGTCCCTTCTCAAGACCCCTCTCTAGTCCCTCCTCTAGTCCCTTCCCAAGTCACTTCTTTAGTCCCTTCTCTAGTCCCCTCTAGTCCCCTCTCCAGTCCCCGCTCAAGTTCCCTCTCGAGTCACCTCTCGAGCCCCCTCTCGAGCCACCTCTCGAGTCCCCTCTCCAGTTCCCTCTCAAGTACCCTTTCAAGTCACCTCTCGAGTCCCCTCTCAAGTCCCTACCCTATGTCCTGTGCCGTTGGAGGCCCCGCCGACTACTCTTCTGCCTGGGGTCCTGCCAATCCTATGTTCTGTGCCGTTGGAGGTCCCGCTGACAACTCTTCTGCCGGGGGTCCTGCCAACTCCATGTCCTGTGTCATTGGGGGTTTCGCTGAGAGTCCTGCCAATCCCATGTCTTGTTCCGTTGGAGTTCCCGCCGTCACCTGTCTCGCCGGGGGTCCTGCCAACTCCTGGTCCTCTTCCGTGGGGGATCCTGCCAAAGCCTGTCCCACCGGCTCTGGTTCCTGTCCGGCCGACACCGGGTCCTGCCCGGCCCCCGGAGCTGTCCCGTCAGTGCCTTCCTGCCCGTCCTCCGGAGTTGTCCCATCGCAGCCTTCTTCGCCCTCGGGCCCGCCCCCCTGAGAGCCGCGGTCTTCGCCTTCGAGCCCGGCCCCCTGAGTGCCGCGGTCTTCGCCCTCGAGCCCGGCCCCCTGACTTTCTCGGCCGCGGCCCTCGCCCTTGGGCCCAGCCCCCTGACTCTTTCAGCCGCTGCCTTCGCCCTCATGCTCGGCCCCCTGAGTTCGCCCGCTGTGGCCTTCGCCCCTCCATGGACTCTGCCTTGCCCCCGGGTCATCCGCCCGAGACCCCCTCCATGGTCTCTGCCTTGCCCCCGGGCCGTCCGCCCGAGATCCCTTCCGGGCCCTCCGCTGTGCTCCTGGGCTGTCAGCCCAAACCCATCCTCCTGACCCCCTCCACCCACCATGGTGGCCCTAGTTTTGTGTCCCTCCTCCGGTCCCGCTCCACCCACCCTGCTGGACGTTGTTTTTTTGGACGTTTATTGGACTGTTTTGGGACGTCTGGGATCCGTCCCTTGAGGGGGGGGGGGGGGGGGGTAATGTCACGATCTGTCTGTGTTTTGTTTTGTCTTGTCTAGATCTGTCTTTGATTTTCTGTCTGCGTTGTGTTTTGTCTTGTTTAGATCTGTCTTTGGTTTCCTGTCTGTGTGTGTTCCCTCCTACCTGTTTTCTTGATTCTGTTCACCTGGTGCCCCTGTGTTTTCTCCTCCCTCCTCAACTGTCTCTTGTTTCCTTGATTAGTCCTGTGTGTATTTAAGTTCTGTTTTTTCTGTCTGTCATTGTTGGTGAAGTGTGAGCATCTTTGGGCAGAATATAAGGGTGCTTGGTCTCATCAGGCATTGCAGATCTGTGTAGGCGGCAGCCTACTCTCATGATGCCTTCATCCAGTATAGGATTGAGCCTACAGATCTTACTACTCTTCTGCACTCTAAATGGAGTGGTTTCCTGAGCTGCCATTTCCACTGGGAAGGTTTGCTTTTAACATAGGTGATGACTGACCTCTCTGCCTGTGAGAGGTCTTCCACTGTGAGGAGCTGTCCACCAAGTAGGGCTGGGCGATTTTTTCTGTTTTCACGATTAATTTGCATTTTTACTTTCCTACGGTTTGTGAAATGGCTGAACCGAAAAATCGCGATTTTAAAACATTTATAGATTCCGCAGATTTGTTTTGCTTTAAGGGACTCCGTAGTAGCTTACTCTCTCACTTTCCAGAATGCGCACAAAACTCAGCCACATTGCCTGTGACTCCCCGATCTGCTGTTGTTATGCTGTGTTCGTTGTTCGTTGTTGAGCATAACAGAGGACTCAGACTTTGTACATTACATATATAACTAAACACGCCTTTTCTCCTCCTTATCTCTTTCATGACTTTTCATTTAATATGGTTTTGAACGCTGTAATCAATACTCAAGACAGGAAAAACTTCACGGCTGGTTTCATTTCTGGTAGTTCCGGTTGTTGTCTCATGCTACCCACGTCTGTAAACAAACGTATTCAAATAAACTGTACCTTCATTTAATATTCAGCAATAATAATATCTCGACGTCTATACAGAGGTACATGGTGTACTTCTACTCCTCTACAGTTCAGAGGTACATGGTGTACTTCTACTGCACTACAGTTCAGAGGTACATGGTGTACTTCTACTGCACTACAGTTCAGAGGTACATGGTGTACTTCTACTCCTCTACAGTTCGGAGGTACATGGTGTACTTCTACTCCTCTACAGTTCAGAGGTACATGGTGTACTTCTACTGCACTACAGTTCAGAGGTACATGGTGTACTTCTACTCCACTACAGTTCAGAGGTACATGGTGTACTTCTACTCCACTACAGTTCAGAGGTACATGGTGTACTACTACTGCACTGTCAAGCCCTTGGGTATATTTGCAGTTTTCCCCGCTTGAAAGGGATGGTACAGTCCATAGGAGGTTTTCACTGGGTTTCACTCATACAATGACCACAACTTTGTTTCTTTTGAGTTTTTCTTTACTTTGGTATTTGTTGTTGCAGTACAGCTTATGTTGTAAGTTGTAAGTTATAAGTTTTAAGGTAAAAGACCTTAAATGAAAAATAAAAAAGAATTACTGTAAATACAATACACATCAAATAATAAATGGAAAAATACATGCTTTACATATACTTTTTAACACTTGTGAATATTGTTCTTACTTTCTTAATGTATTTTTATAAATTATGTTTTAAACAGTTTTTAACTTATGCAGTCTCATTACAAATGCAAATATAGACTGAATTCTTAGCAGCATGCAAACCGTTTTTACCAATCTACATCTCTCAATAAATAAAACACTCGTTTTTAAATCAACACTCATGTTGCTTTAGCTTGAGGACATCAAACAAACAAATGACACTGAACTAGAACGCACGCTCTAACGTGCGCCACGAACGGCAAGTTGTATGACTCTTAACTAAACACACAGTTCGTCTCTCACGGCCGCTTCTCCAGCTTGTTATGGCTGCACCAGTGCTGCTTCTTCAACGTTTCTTCTGCTGGTTCGTTGCTGCTGCTGGACACACGCTCTTTAGTTTGTCCCTTTCCAGCTTGGATTACTGCCTTCTTTCAGGTGCGGTGCTTTAGGGTTTTCTGCTTATCTTTTCTTACAGTGCAGACGCTTTTCTGCTTGCTCCTGCCTCTGCTTACTTTTTATGCTGATTTTCCTATTCTTATTCTCTGAAAACTTCGAGCAGCGGCTCCTGGACATTAACCGATCACTGGGACAGTTCATCTTCGTAAATAGACGGAGGTTTTTAGCCATATTTCAACATTTTTACGACGACCCCAGTCTTACAGTAGCGTGGCCTAGCAACAGCTAAAGCCTGGTAGGCTACTGCATGCTATTTAGCTTAAGCTAGTTGGTAGAAAAATGCCTCCGTTCTCTACAGATGACTTCCACAAACTTCTACAGAAGATAGTTGTGCTGGAAATGAAAATGCAACGGTTGGAAGTTAATGTGGAAGTGAATGGACTATGTTGTGGGAATGACACCACTTTACCAGTGTTGCAAAATAGTGGAAAAGGGTATGCTAACTCACAGCTAGTTAGCAGCTACAAGGATTCCAAGGAACAGTAGGGCTGTGTACCGGGTAATACATCTACAAGTGGTAGTCCTCCCTGGAACTCTCTGGGTGCAAAGCCGAAGAGTAAATCATTTCCATGGGATTTGGGAGGACGGATAACAGGCAGAGCCCAACACTCAGAAATATGTGATGCGACCGGCTGGCCTGCATTGTTATCACCCAGGAAGAGTGCCTCTTCAACCCCTAAACAGCAGTGGACAGCTGCTAAAGGGAGAATTACAAAAAATCCTCCTAAACCACCAAGTGTGCCAATCCAGAACAGATACGCTCCGCTGACCGAGAGCCGGAGATCTCTTTCTGATGACCTGGATAACCCGTCCTCTTCACACAGCAGGGTAAGGACCAATAGCTACTCCAAAAGTAAAAGACTAGAGGGAAAGCTAACGACTGGGCCTGAAACTCTGATTGTGGGTGACTCTGCTGTAAGAGATGTAAAAGGTCTGTGTAGTAAGAACAACATCAAAGTACTCTGTTTTCCCAAGGATACGGTCTCTGACTTGGCTGAGAAGATCCTGCATATTGGGGCTGAACATCCGACTGTGAAGAATGTGGTTCTGCACATTGGAACAAATGATGTTGTGAAACAAGAGTCAGAAGTGCTGAAAAAAGACTTTAAATGTCTGTTGGAAACTGCCAGCTCTCTAAATGCAGAGGTGTTCATCAGTGGCCCTCTACCGCCAGTCAGAAGAGGAGTGGAGAGATTCAGCAGATTGTTTGCACTGAACACCTGGCTTTCAACTGTCTGTACTGACCATTCTGTGCATTTTATTGACAATTTTAACTTTTTCTGGGATCGCAGACATATTTTCAAGGCAAATGGAGTTTGCCTGAACAAGTCAGGAGTGAAATTGTTTATCTCTAACATATTCAACTGCCTGCGTCATCAATCTGTTCCCTCTGCCAAGGACAAGCGGCAAGAGGAATCAAAACAGGAGATAGACACAACACATCGCGCAGAAAACCCTGAAGAAGTATCACTGCACCCGCCTGAGGAATGTTCTGATTATGGGAGACATATGAGACACACGGAGGAGTCCCCACCGCCCGTCACCCCCCCCCCCCCTATCAACGCCTTTGGGGATACTCCGTTCACCCTTTCACCCACGCCCACCATCCTGGAGATCGTTGAACACATGAAGGAGATACAGAGGGCTGGCACCGATTCCTTCCTGGATTTCAAAGACCAAACTAAGGCGTTACGCAGGGCTGGCAGCATGTCCTTTACCCCCGCCCCTCAACGACGTCCACCAAAATCACCGAAGCAGAGATGCGCACCATCTCTCCCGGCTTCATCACCATGCCTACCACAATCATCCAAACCAAAACAATCTGCAAACTGATATCTGCTGGGTCCAGGCTCAAGGGCGTATGGCACTCTCAACTCTTTCCAGGACATGCCAGGGCCCTGCCTGCCAGTAGCTTTGCCGATATCTGTGTTGATAGGTAATAGATTAAGAGCGGTAAATCATCTTAGATACAGGAAGCGCTCAAACGTTTGTGTGAGTTTATCTAATTTAGCAGTGATTCCATGTCAGCCACAGCTTGTTACAAAAAACATGACTGATAGTGTGTTTAACAAACTTAAACTAGCTTTATTAAATGTCAGGTCTTTGGCAGGAAAAACATTTTTAATCAATGATTTTATCACTGAGCACAATCTTGATTTTATGTTTTTAACAGAAACTTGGATTGAACAAAATAACAGTGCAGCTGTTCTTATCGAATCAACCCCTCCCAACTTTAGTTTTATGAGTCAGGAAAGAATGCATAAGAAAGGGGGTGGAGTTGCTATTCTGTTCAATGATTCCCTTCAATGCAGGAAGACATCGTATGGAAACTTTGATTCTTTTGAATATGTGGCCCTTCAGCTGAAATGCTCCTCTCGAGCTCTGTTCCTAAATATCTATAGGCCACCCAAATACAGTGCAAGTTTTTTTGATGACTTTACTGAACTGCTGTCTATAGTGTGTATTGACTTTGACCGTCTAGTCATTGTTGGTGATTTTAACATCCATGTTGACAACCCCCAGGACAGAGGGGCTAAAGAACTGTTTTGTGTTCTTGATAGCTATGGACTGACTCAGCATGTGACGGAGCCCACGCACAATAAGGGGCACACTCTGGACTTAATTATCTCAAAGGGTCTGAATATCTCTAAGGTTATGGTGACTGATGTTGCGCTCTCTGACCATTCCTGTGTTTTCTTTGAGAGCTCTATTTCTGTTCACACAAGTGTTCAAAAAGAGGTAACCACAAAGCGATATTTAACTGAAAATACTAGGGAAATGTTTACTCAGAATTTTTCTTCCACACTTGCCCCTGCTAACATCTCAGTAGATGAGCTAGTAGATCATTTTAATTCAAAAATTAAAAATGTTATAGATGCCATTGCTCCAATTAAGGTAAAGGAAGTGACTGGGAAGAAAATATCTCCATGGAGAAAGGCCATGACCGTTAAAACAGAAAAAAGAGAATGTCGAAAAGCTGAACGCAGGTGGCGAAAAACAAATCTCCAGGTTCACTTTGAAATTTATAAAGAGAGACTTGGCCTTTATAATTTGGAATTGAAAAACGCACGACAATCATTCTTCTCTGACATCATTACCAAAAACAAAAACAACGCACGTGCCTTGTTTGCTACCGTCGACAGACTAACTAACCCCCCAGTGTCAGTAGCCTCTGAATTTCTAACCACCAGGGCGTGCAATGATTTTGCCTCCTTTTTCACTGACAAAATTCAGAAAATCAGACAAGCAGTCAGTGCCTCTGCATCAGGAACAGCAAATGTGCTGTCTCTGTGTCCACTTAACATCAATTCAGACATCATGACACAATTCCATCAGATTAATGATAAAAACCTAGAGGACATTATACAACTTCTGAAGTCCTCCTCCTGCTGCCTTGATATTATTCCAACAGGATTTTTCAAAGATGTTTTGCCTTGCATGGCCTCAGAACTACTTCATATAGTAAACAAATCTCTTCACTCAGGTATTTTTCCACAGGCCCTGAAAACTGCAGTCATTAAACCGCTCTTAAAAAAGAATAATCTAGATGCTTCAGTAATGAACAATTACAGGCCCATATCAAACCTGCCATTTCTAGGTAAGATCATTGAAAAAGTTGTTTTTCAACAGTTGAGTAATTTCTTGCATTTAAATGGTTGTTTCGATGTGTTCCAGTCAGGCTTTCGTCCAAACCACAGCACTGAGACTGCTCTTGTAAAGGTCTTTAACGACATCCACTTAAACACAGACAGTGGCAGAACTTCAGTGTTAGTATTATTAGATCTCAGTGCTGCGTTTGACACTGTTGACCACAGCATATTACTAGACCGACTGGAAAACTGGGTGGGACTTTCGGAAACAGTTCTAAATTGGTTTAAATCCTACTTAAAGGATAGAAACAACTTTGTTTCTATAGGTAAATACACATCTGAGTTGACAAATATGACATGTGGGGTTCCTCAAGGCTCCATCTTGGGGCCTCTTCTCTTTAACATCTACATGCTACCACTGGCTCAGATAATGAAGAACAACAAAATAAGTTACCATAGCTATGCAGATGACACACAAATTTACGTAACAATTTCACCAGGAGACTATGCTCCAATTCAAACACTGAGTAAGTGCATTGAACAAATCAATGACTGGATGTGTCAGAACTTTCTCCAATTAAACAAAGATAAAACTGAGGTAATGGTCTTTGGAGCCAAGGCAGAACGTTTAAAAGTTAGCGCTGAGCTTCAGTCTGCAATGTTCAAACCAACAGATAAAGCCAGGAATCTAGGTGTAGTCATGGACTCTGACCTGAGTTTCAACAGTCACATTAAAACAGTTACTAAATCAGCCTACTATCACCTAAAGAATATATCTAGGATTAAAAGACTAATGTCACAGCAGGATTTGGAAAAACTTGTCCATGCCTTTATCTTCAGTAGACTCGACTACTGCAATGGTGTCTTCACAGGTCTCACTAAAAAATCTATTAGAAAGCTGCAGCTGATTCAGAACGCCGCTGCTCGAGTCCTCACTAACACTAAGAAAGTGGACCACATCACTCCTGTTCTGAAGTCTTTACACTGGCTTCCTGTGTGTCAAAGAATAGATTTCAAAATATTGATGCTGGTTTATAAAGCACTGAATGGTTTAGGCCCAAAATACATTACTGACCTCCTGCTAAACTATGAACCATCCAGATCTCTCAGGTCTTCAGGGACTGGTCAGCTTTCTGTCCCCAGAGTCAGAACTAAACATGGTAAAGCAGCGTTCAGTTATTATGCTCCAAATATCTGGAACAAACTCCCAGAAACCTGCAGGTCCGCTGCAACTCTTACTACTTTTAAATCCAGGCTGAAGACTTTTCTTTTTGTCGCTGCTTTTAATTGAACTTTTCATATCTTAAACTGCACTGTAACTTTTATCCATGTACTTTTTCTAAACGTAATTAAACTCCATGACATTTATGAGAGGGACTGCTCGAAAGCAGAGATATTTGGAATATCTGGCATCGACGGATGAAAAATAGTATTTTGGTAACACGGAGTGTTTTGGTAACACTTTAAAGACTTTGTTATGGAAGCAAAGCAGGGGAGGGGGTGTGTACAGCCTCCTGAGGGTCTGATTGTGGATGTCATGCGAGCAAAATATGGTGAAGAAAGTTTGTCTAAATTAAATCATATTTTAGACTGCACTGTAACTTTTATCCATGTATTTTTCCTTAATGTTTATTTTATTAGCACTGTAACTTTTATCCATGTACTTTTTCTTGTAATGTTTAATTGAACTATTCATATTTTAGACTGCACTGTAACTTTTATCCATGTATTTTTCCTTAATGTTTATTTTATTAGCTTTTCTTTTTTAATGCTTAATGTCTTTCATTTCTTTTTTGTAAAGCACTTTGAATTACCCTGCGTCGAAAAGTGCTATATAAATAAACTTGCCTTGCCTTGCCTTGCCTTTTAAAGGTGCAGCGAAACTGATTAGCAATTAGAGACTGATTTCAGACAGCTGCCACTCTGTCAATCAGCCCGACTTTTTAACCCCTTGATCTCCTGTGAGGATTTTTCAAGTTGACTTCACACCTCCCACTCGACTTTCCAGTGGAGACACCTGGGAGGTCGCATGTTACAAAGGTAAACTTGGGTCAGACGCTTTGTTCTGCTCTTCAGCGGGAAGCAAGACGACCAGTCGCCTGACGTCTCTGTGAAGAACTGTCGCTGGGATCTCCTCTTTGAGCTTTTTTGATCTTTGGCCATTTGCTTTTGCTGTGGTAGGCCTTGTGACAGGAACAGGGTCGCTTGGGAATGTTCTGACGTTGACATCCCTCACAATTCCTTTGCTGTCCGAGTTGACACTGACCACTCTTGCAATCCTGAACTGACCCCTCAGGGCGTTTTGGTCTGCAATCCAGACGATGTCTCCGACTGCGACATTTCTCTTGGCTGTATGCCACTTGTTCCTTACGAATAGATTAGGGCCAGCGAGTTGAATCCAGTGCCTCCAGAACTTGTTCACTTGCGCTTGCATTTCTTTAAGCCTTTTGTAGGGATAGTCACTGAAGTCCAATGTTCTGACATCTCCACTCTGCGATGCTCGTCTGAGCAGGAGACAGTTAGGAGTGATGAACTGAACGCTGTCTTCTCGGCTCTGTGTTCTGGCGTCAATTGGTCTTTCATTCGTAAGATTGGCTGCCATGTAGAGAGTTGTTTGGAATTCACTCCAACTTAGCACCGACTCTCCTCCCAGACTCTGCAGTGCTCTCTTGATGATGCGCACAGCAGCTTCTGCAGCACCGTTCCGGTGTGGAGAATCGGCAGGATGAATTTTCCATGTCCATTCTGTGCCATTCTTGGCAGCTCTCTCTTCTAGTGTAGCTTTGTCAAGATTGGCAAGGAATCTGTACTGTTCTTCTAGGACTGGCTTAGCCCCTACGAAGTTAGTACCTGGATCTGACCAGATCTTCTTTGGATGACCTCGTAGTGCTGTGAACCTCTGGTAGGCGAACAGGAAACTTTCAGTGGATTGAGAGTTCACCAGCTCTGTGTGAATAGCTCTGGAAGCCATGCAACAAAACACAACTCCCCAAACCTTCAGTGACACTCTTTTCTTGACATCATCCTTGACTTGGTACGGTCCGAAGAGGTCTACTGTTGTGTATTCAAAGGGGGCAGCTGGTTCTGTCCTCTCTGGAGGTAGATCACCCATTATTTGCTGGCATCTTTTTGCTTTAGTTTTTCTGCAGAGCATGCAGTTTTTGACCACTTTCTGAGCAATCCTCCGACCCTTCACGACCCATGCTGTTCTCCTCATCTTGAGCAAGGTTCCGGCCACTCCATCGTGGTTCTCCTCATGGGCTTCTCGTGCCAACAGCGTTGATACCCAGGCTTCATACGACAAGATGGGGACAGCAACTTTATCTTCATTGAAGATCTGCACGCGACCCCCACAGACCAACAAGCCAGTCTCTTGGTCTCTGTACACCACTAGCCTGTCTGTGGTTGTACTTGGGAAGGATGCACCTTGCTGTGCCGCAAGAAAGATGTCTCTTAGGGCATCTTCTCTCTCTTTCACTGAGATGATTTGCGAAGACGACACTGCCTCCCACTTTGGACTGTTTGCAGTTTGCTGTTTCCCTCTAATGAACTTCTTCGCTGCTCTCCAAATCCAAGCAACTGTCTTGACGAGTCGACTTAGGTTGCTGAACCGCTCGACGTTCACAAGGTTTAGAACAGCTGATCCTGCTGGTGGCCTTTTTGGGTGTGTTTGGGTTTGTTGCTGATCTAGCTTTAGCTCTGATGGGTTTTGTGTGTTGGCATCGTTTGGATCTGATGGCACTTGTGCCTTTGCCTTGGCTCTGGTTAGTGCTGCAACAAACGTTTTCTTTTGCAATCTGTTGACACTGTCTCTGGCAGCTGTCACCAAATCTTTGGCAGATTTCATTGGCCAGTCATCCACTGGAAACTTCAAGAACGTTGGTCCGTTCTGCCATTCTGAACTTTCACCCAGGTCTTGAGGACTGGCCCCTCTGGTTATGATGTCAGCAATAGTAAGAGGACCAGGAACCCACCACCAATCTTGGATCGCTGTTGTGTTCTGGATCTCTCCGATTCTGTTTGCGAAGAAGGTCTGATAACCATAGCTCTCTCTCTGGATTGCACCGAGGACTGTTTGGCTATCAATCACATGGAACCACTTTCCAACCTGGATCTTGCTGTGCTGCTCGAAGTATGTTTTGAGACGTGAGGCAAACACTGCTCCGCATATCTCTGCCTTAACAGCATCACCTTTGTGGTCTAAAGGAGTTAGTTTCGCCTTGGACTCCACCAGAGTGACAACTGGGCCTTGGTCGGTGTTCCACCGGAGGTACATCACAGCACCGTAAGCATGCTCGCTTCCATCTGAGAATGTTATTGCCCAAGGTTTTCCAATGAAGCTTGGAGGCGTTATGGCCCTGGTGAATGTAACCTGCCTGAGTTGCACATACTCTTCGAAGAGTCGGATTGCATCTTCTCTGAGGCTGTCTGACAATGCTGTATCCCAGGTGTCTTTGGCAGGGCAGTTGTCGCTTTTTGCCTCCTGGAATGCTCTCCGCACAAGGATGGCACCCTTCTGCTTGGCAGGAGTTACCAGACCAACTGGATCATACAACCCTGAGACTTGACTCAGGAGGTTCCTTCTTGTCAAAGGGTTTGGGGTCTGTGTTCTTACTTGGTCTAGTAGAAGGTCTTGGCCAAGTCGCATCTTCTACTTTCTCTTTGAGAAGTTAATGGATGCCATTACATGGATCTTGTCTTCTTCCACAAGGTAGCCTAGACCAAGCGCTCTGTTATCTTCATCCCTCATTTGATTCGGGAGGACCATGTCATTAACTTTGGTCTTCATTGGTTTGTTGTTGTTCCCCTTCCTCCCACTTTGACCTGAGAAGACCCAAGGCTTCAACAGGAAACCTCCAGCTTTCAGGATTTGCTCCACATTTTCTGTGATGGTTTTCAGCTTCTCGAAGTCGTTGTGAGACGTGAGGATGTCGTCAACATAGCTATCATTTTGTAGTACCCCTCGCTCCTCTTCAAGGTGGGCGAAAGGAGGTAGGTTGGCTGTTTCTTGCATTGCGAGCTGTGCGATGCATCCTGCAGGCTTGTCACCAATATTGACTCTGGTGATTGCGTACTCCTCCAACTCTTTGTCCTCAGAATCCCGCCAGAGGAACCTGTGGAGGTGCATCTCTCTATCTTCCAACCATACAGAATTGTACATTTTCCTGATGTCCCCTAAGGCAGCGTTGGTTCCCCCTCTGAACCTCAGGAGGACAGCACGTATCTGGTTAAGGACGTCTGGCCCTTTCATCAGCAAGTCGTTCATGCTGGTGCCTCTGAACTTTTGACTGCTGTTCCAGACAAGTCTTACTGGGGTTGTTGTAGAGTGTGGGTTTGGTGCAATAAGGTGACTCACGAACCATACTGGTCCTTTCCAGGTCATGATCTGCTCTTTAGTCAACTTGATTGCAGCTCCTCTGTCGATCATGTCATGCACTTGAGCTTTGTAGGCAGATTTCCACTCTGGTGCCTTGGCTAGCTGCTTCTCTGTTCTTAGGAATGTTGCTTCAACTGCACCTCTGTTGTTCGGAAGTGAAGCCGGATCCTCTAGCCAGGGATACTTTGCATGCCAATGTGGTTCTCTGCTGTGATGGTCGCTCATGACATAGGTGAGTCCATCCTTTACCACCTCAAGCTCCCTTTCCTCTGCAAGGGTCATTTCTTTACCACCGGGCTGGCAGTTTCCGCACCGGCAGCCTCCACATCTGGGCTTGCATGCTGCGCCAATGCTGTCCCATTGCCACCATTTCAGGAAACTCTCTTTGCTGGTCGAAACAGTTGATCCCTCTTTGTTTGAGGGGTTTTGTTCTGGAATGGGGTTAGTGAGCTCTTCATATTTCACAGCTGCTGCTCTCATTGATCTCGCAAAGTGCGTCTTTGACATGTGGGCTGACACTTCAACCTCCTCAAACAGTCTGGGGTGGGTTCCTCCAACTGTTTTCCCGAGTGGTCCGTCCCACAGTACGAGGTCTCCCACGACTCTGATCCTCTGAGGAGCTAACTGGCCTTCTCTGTGGCTAATGAGAAGCTCGACTTCTTTGGGCCTCACAAGCTCATCAAGAGGTACGTCTAGGAAAAATGGCTGCAGTTGCTGAGGTGTCACACTTTTGTGGACGTCTGCAATGTTGTCAAGCCCATAGCAAACCAATTGATGTGCTCTCAGTGTGCCCTTGGGGGTGGATACACGGATTTTGAGAAGATAGCGCTTTGTCTTTACTTGAATCTTCATTCCGCCAACTCCATGTACAACGAGCATGATATCTTCACTCTTGAGATCCAGGCGGCTCGCCGCTCTGTGAGTGATGTCATTTGTGTCAGATGCTAAGTCGATGAGTGTCCCGACTTTCTGTCCGGCGTTAGCTGTGACGACGAGTAGCATCATGATCACTGGAAGCTCTTGCATTCCACTCTTTTCAATTAGACTTTGTTGGTCATTTGAGGTTTTGAAGACTCTGGAGGCAACATTTGAGAAAACCTCCCTACACTGCTTTGCTAGGTCCGGTGGGAGATATTTGATGAAATCTTCTTGCCCCTCTGTGTACTTCTTTTTGCCTTCATCCTTTTCAGATCTGTCACCAGACCTCTTTGACACAGATTTGGGACAGAGGTAGTAGTGATGCTCAGCCCCTCCATCTCTGCAGTACATGCACCCAACTTCCTTACTGAAACCTTCCTTTCTGCTGCACTCAGAGCCCTGAACTGCTTGCAGAAGTAGAGCTTCCTTTTGTGGTTGACATCGCCACAGACTACACAGCCTTGGTCATCAGCTGACTTTGTAGACTTGGTTCTGGCACTTTTTTGCTCAATTCTGGTGTCTTTCCAACTCTGCTTACTTGGTTTACTTGGCTCCTCATCTCGTAGCTGCTCGAGCTCCTCATCGATAGTCTCTTGCTGCTTGAGAAACTCCAAAAGATAATCAAACCTTTTTTCTGGCCTCACACCATTTTTTGGATCGGCTACATATACAAGCCACTCTTTTTTGAGGGACTCAGGGAGTTTACTCTCTATCGATTTTGTTACGAGAGGATTCTTTATGGCGCCTGTGTCTCCGAGGTCACTCAGGTCACAGAGTGCTTTCTCCACGGCTTGAATCAACTCGACAATTTTCCTTGGTTGGCTACTTCTGACAGATGGCATCTTCTGAAGGTCTTCCACTATTTCAATGGCAATAGCCGTTCGATTGCCATAGCGGTTCTCCAAGACACGGAGAATGTCATCTGCGGTGTTATAAGTAGTGAGGTGAAAGTCTTTCTTGATCCTGTCATCGAGACTGTCTAGCAACTGTATCTTTTTCACTTCTCTGGAGCCTGTTGGTTCTCCCTGTTTTTGGAGCGACTCCCAGTCTCTTCTCCACCTGTGAAAATCACGCTTGTAGCCAGAGAATCTGGGGAGAGCTGTGGGTTTTAGCCTAATGGTTGGGGTAAAGATGGGATGACTGGCAGTACTTGTTGATCCTGATCTTGTGTCTTCCTGTCGTCTCGCCATGATGAACTCAGCCTTTCTGTTAACCAGACTGGCTGCTTCCCGTTCGATGTCTCTCAACCGATTGCGGAACTCCTTCTGGTTTTCCACTGGAACCCACTGCTGCCACTTGCAATGAGCTTCCTTCGCGGTCCCCACCAGTGACTTCAGATGGCTGAGCATGAATTCGTAGGCCTCATGGTTGCCATCAGGACGTACTTGAGCGACACGCTCACACTCAGCTTCTGCTAGTTCTACAGCTGTGCACAGTTCATCTCCAAACTTTTGCCAAAGCATGTCTCTAAGTAGCTCTCCAACCTCCTTCAGCTTCAAGTCACATTCATT
Organism: Pseudochaenichthys georgianus; assembly: GCF_902827115.2. Classification (NCBI taxonomy): domain Eukaryota; kingdom Metazoa; phylum Chordata; class Actinopteri; order Perciformes; family Channichthyidae; genus Pseudochaenichthys; species Pseudochaenichthys georgianus. Next base: position 18,389,004 of record NC_047509.1, read on the forward strand.
TGTGGTCTTTGCTATGTCGGCTTCTTGCTGTTCGGTTAGTTCGACTGACTCCTCCTCTTTCAGCTCTGCCTCCTTTACTGCAATGACCTCTGCCATGACTTCGACATTGGTTTCCATGACTTTGTCGGCTCCCATGGAGAGTTTATTGAAGCTATCTTGGAGCTGGTCTTCTGACATGCCGTTGTGAGTTCTGATGATACTGTTAGCTAGTCGTGTGAAGGATCGTTTTGCTGCAGTCCGCTCATGTTTGAGCTGCTCAACTGTTCTCCTGACTGTTTGATCAGCCATGTTGGATTTGGGTCCACTGACTGTTTGCAGAGTGGTATTTTATCTTTTTCCAGGTCACTGTTTTCACTGTTCCAGCTTACAGCCCCGGTTTTTTACTGTCAAGCCCTTGGGTATATTTGCAGTTTTCCCCGCTTGAAAGGGATGGTACAGTCCATAGGAGGTTTTCACTGGGTTTCACTCATACAATGACCACAACTTTGTTTCTTTTGAGTTTTTCTTTACTTTGGTATTTGTTGTTGCAGTACAGCTTATGTTGTAAGTTGTAAGTTTTAAGGTAAAAAACCTTAAATGAAAAATAAAAAAGAATTACTGTAAATACAATACACATCAAATAATAAATGGAAAAATACATGCTTTACATATACTTTTTAACACTTGTGAATATTGTTCTTACTTTCTTAATGTATTTTTATAAATTATGTTTTAAACAGTTTTTAACTTATGCAGTCTCATTAAAAATGCAAATATAGACTGAATTCTTAGCAGCATGCAAACCGTTTTTACCAATCTACATCTCTCAATAAATAAAACACTCGTTTTTAAATCAACACTCATGTTGCTTTAGCTTGAGGACATCAAACAAACAAATGACACTGAACTAGAACGCACGCTCTAACGTGCGCCACGAACGGCAAGTTGTATGACTCTTAACTAAACACACAGTTCGTCTCCCACCGGCCGCTTCTCCAGCTTGTTATGGCTGCACCAGTGCTGCTTCTTCGACGTTTCTTCTGCTGGTTCGTTTCTTCTGCTGGTTCGTTGCTGCTGCTGGACACACGCTCTTTAGTTTGTCCCTTTCCAGCTTGGATTACTGCCTTCTTTCAGGTGCGGTGCTTTTAAAGGTGCAGCGAAACTGATTAGCAATTAGAGACTGATTTCAGACAGCTGCCACTCTGTCAATCAGCCCGACTTTTTAACCCCTTGATCTCCTGTGAGGATTTTTCAAGTTGACTTCACATGCACTACAGTTCAGAGGTACATGGTGTACTTCTACTCCACTACAGTTCAGAGGTACATGGTGTACTTCTACTCCTCTACAGTTCAGAGGTACATGGTGTACTTTTCCTCCACTACATGTATTTAATACCTTTAGTTACTTCACAGATGTGGATGAATGATGGTAAATGTAATCAAGTGTTGAATCAGACTGTAGTTCCACCTGGAGTAAATCCACCAGCTACCCTGCAGTCTACAAAGTACTTCAGACTAGCTGCACCTTCACCAGCTTTGAGAACACTTTGATGATCAATCATTATAAAACATATCATATATATTATTCTGAGATGGACCAATCTGCACAACGACTACTTTTACTGTCTTTCACTATATTTTGATGAGAATACTTTTCTATTTTCACTTGAGGAACATTTTGAATGCAGGACTTTTACTGTAACAGAGTATTCCTACACTCTGAGTACTTCTACTTTTACTCAAGTACAATATCTAAGAACTTCTACTTTTACTCAAGTACACGATCTGAGTACTTCTACTTTTACTCAAGTACAAGATCTGAGTACTTCTACTTTGACTAAGTACAAGATCTGAGTACTTCTACTTTTACTAAGTACAAGATCTGAGTACTTCTACTTTTACTAAGTACAAGATCTGAGTACTTATCATTTCACTACAAGATCTGAGTACTTATACTTTTACTCAAGTACAAGATCTGAGTACTTCTACTTTTACTCAAGTCCAATATCTGAGTACTTCTACTTTTACTCAAGTACAAGATCTGAGTACTTCTACTTTTACTCAAGAACAAGATCTGAGTACTTCTACTTTTACTAAGTACAAGATCTGAGTACTTATAATTTCACTCAAGTACAATATCTGAGTACTTCTCCACCTCTGGTAGCGTATTAGCCTGAAATGTTTGTCCCCTGCAATTATTATTATCCCTCATCGAGTTTGCAATTCAGCTCGCTAACGTTAGCTTAAACAAACGTAACATGCAACGTTAGCCTAATCTAAAATGCTCTACTGCGGCGTACCTTTCATGGCTCGTCAGCGCAGACTCTCGCATCGTTATGTTGCAAACTTTGCAGGAGGCTACTCGTGGGCTTGACCCTCGTCTTAGCCATGGCTTGTATTTGTCTTCTGCTTGCCAACGCTCGTTGAAACGGCAACCTCCTGGCACACAGTCATCTATCTCTCATCAGAATGCCCAGGTCACACGTAACACAAACACTTGCAGGTCGCGCGCATAGCGCGGGAAGGTGCAGCGGAGCTGTTTTATGTAGAAGCGAAGCAATTCTTTTCTTTTAATCTAAAAAGTGAACTATTCAGTCAGACAGCAATTTATTGTAAAAGTAAAGCATTTACATTTTCAAGCACTTTATCTCAATTTCAAGCACCATTCCCAAAATTCAAGCACTTTCCCAACCTTGAAAACACCACGTCAAATTTCAAGCATGTTCAAGGATTTCAAGCACCCGTACGAACCCTGTATATGGCTCTGCTAAAAACACTCACCCATAAGTTGTCACGATCTGTCTGTGTTGTGTTTTGTCTTGTCTAGATCTGTCTTTGGTTTTCTGTCTGCGTTGTGTTTTGTCTTGTTTAGATCTGTCGTTGGTTTCCTGTCTATAGAGGCTTCTCAATACTCAAATGTCCCCTCCTCGACTCCTCGGTCCTCCGGTAGTGACCCGGAAATGAATTTCAGCGCGCCATTTTGAAGGACGTCTCATTTCTCTAAATGCACACCGAGGACCGAGGATCGAGTGTCGAGGAGGCTCTCTGGAGGAGCTATAACCGAGGATACACTGATGGTTCCTCCACGGCTCCTCCGCGGATGCATTTCCGGGAACGGTGGAGGCGACGCATGGCCGGACTTATCTCAGCCAATGACAGCTCTGCATGCATCCCCTGGATATTATTTTAGAAACTGCTCTCATCGCAACGCGATGTTTACAGTGAGAACAGCTGTGAGGTCCTGCAGAAAGCAGAGCAGTGTGTAAAATATATCACTCAGTATAACAGGCCTACATTATTCTCTTTATTTGCTGTAGTTTAGTAGATATCTACAAACAAAGAGTTTTTCTAAAACCATTTAGTGCTTCACATAATAAAATACACAATGGCTGTAGCCTGATTATGCTTTAGGAGCTGTAGGTGTGTGTGGTACAGTGTGTAGGTGTGTGTGTGGTACAGTGTGTAGGTGTGTGTGGTACAGTGTGTGCGCAGATGCGGCGGACAGACAGGTCTCAGTTGGTTTGGTGTCCTCTGCTTACTTTTAATACTTGCAAATACAACTTTTGGCCCGTAATTTCAATTCCCCATTTCAGCGACCAGAGAGGGGGGGGGGGGGGGGGGATATATCCAGTCTCTGATTGTGTTACGTTATTATGAGAGTGCTCTCATACTTTATATATTTATATAAATATATTTGTGTGTGTGTCCCCGCATCTGTAGCCTGTTATTGTCTTATTATACCGCACTCTCAATGAATTCAAGGTAAATATGTGGGGGAACAATGTTCAGATGATCTAACAGAGATTATAAAATATGACAAAACACTCGACAGCTGATGCAGCTGTTGCCACGTAATAATGAACGGACGTCGCTTTAATATGACCGCTCAGAGGAGAGGAGTTCTCATTTCTTTAAACGTCTGCTGCTTCCCCTCCTCTCTCCTCGGTTCCCCTCCTCGGTCCTCCGCTCGCATCTCCTGTGGGCGGGACTAAGTCTCGAGGAGGGGAGTCGAGGAGGGGAAATTTAAGAATTGAGAAGCCTCTTGTGTGTGTTCCATACCTGTTCCCTGCTACCTGTTTTCTTGATTGTGTTCACCTGGTGCCCCTGTGTCTTCTCCTCCCTCCTCACCTGTCTCTTGTTTCCTTGATTAGTTGTGTGTATTTAAGTTCTGTTTTTTCTGTCTGTCATGGTTGGTTCCTCGTTTGTCTGTGACTGTGTTCACAGGGTAGTGTTCTGTTTTGTCACCTAAAACCTTGAAATAAATGTATTTTCTAGTGATGGCGAGATGAAGCCTTATGAAGCTTTGAAGCTTTCCAGCCAATTGGTTCGCAAAAGGGTTCATCTCATGAGGTTTCATCATGGGCTTCATTTGAACACAAACCCCCCTGTTGGTCAAAGTGTGTAAAACAGGAAGATTAGACATCTCAACAGTGCAACAAGTCCTCCAACTCATACGACCAAATGGGTCGATTGTTTAAGCCCTTATTACGACCAAATATGTCGTTTGTTCAAGCGCTTAATACGACCTATAATTACGTTTTAAAATTGTCGGCTTCTAGTGCTCCCGTTGAATGCAAACGTTACAGAGGGTTGTTTATTCACAGATAACCCTCTCTGTAAAATCCTAAATTATAGGATAGTTTGGCCATTAAAACGCTTTATGATTAGATTTCTAGCGAGAAGTATATATTGTACTTTTAGAATCCACGTCCAGTCGATATGTAGGATCTATAGTTTGATAGATATTACGAAGATGATTTGAGGTTTCGTCAGGAGAACGTGTATATGCGGCAAGCTTCCATGTAAAGTTACGGGTTGAAAACAGTATTTCCGGTCTCGACGTTTTCATAATAAAACTAATGATCAAATGATTTAACAGTGATATCTGCAGTACTCATCCACTAAAAAACATCAGTTTATCCTAGTTAATTATACGACATGAATTGGTTTAAATTGTGTACAATGCTTATGTGTTTTACCCATAGGTTTTTCTCTTTCGATTCTGAGAGACACAATTCTTTTTTCAGAGGTTTTGATAGGCTAAAATCACGCCACAATGCACGTCGGGATATGGTGTTTATGTGATATGAAATCGTAAAACATTAAAAAAAATTATAATAATACTTTATTCCGAGTGTTCTTGCTTTTCTCTTTGAAAGTCATCACATAACGGCACTGCAATACACGGTTCGGCTGCATTAAATATTACATATCTGCCCTAGATATGTATTTATAGAGCCCTGATCTGAAGACCTTTTGACAAACTGGAAGAGATGCCGCCAAAACTGAATATGTGACGTGGACCATAAATATATCAACAATTAAACAACATCTTCCATTTCTTTTCACACAATACGTCTCCTTGCAGTATCAACACTAATTCGGCTGACTTTTATATTTGATCCAATTAGTAGATAGTCTGTATTTACACCATAACGGTGCACAGTTGATAGAAAGGGACTTTTTTGTAGTTTTTAAAGATATTACTGATTTTCTGAACTACCTTTCCAACTCCTCATGCAGTTGACTGTTACAGGTCTATACAGGTTCATGGTACAATGCATAAGCTTCACATCGAGAGACTGAAACTGTATTTTCCTTTACCGTTCTGTTTTAATTTCACAATAAAGTGAATAGTCATATTATGTACGATATTATTATGTTTTATTAACTAGACCACTGGTCTAAACCGCACCTCCTAATGGTTAAAGCACGTTATTGAATGTAGTTGTTGAATAAGTTATATTTGATAACAACATTTAAATATTAAGAGTAGCCTACATACAAAATAGGGGTCAATGATAGAAATATAGAATGGAACATATCTAGAAGATACTGTAGTGATCTCTACAATAAAACAGTTTAGTGCAGGACGTCCAAAGATATTAACAGGAGGATGTGCAAAACAGACAAACTGATAAGGCTGAATTTTACTCAGGTGTAACTAAAGTCTGATTTAAGGGTTGTTTATATTTCACATAATTAATCAGAATCTGCAAAGTAACAAAAATAAATGTAGTAGAGTAAAAATACCAGGTTAACCTCTGAATTGTAGTGGAGTAGAACAAAGTAGTACATGCTGCTGTAACAAAAACATTTCCCAACTTGGGATCAATAAATTATCTTAACTTAAGATGATCGATGGCTACTGCCATATTTGCTAAATGTGCATCTGAACCTTGACAAGTGCATGTTTCAGGCTTATCAATTAACAACAGGAGGGGTCACAGACATAAGACCAGCTGTTACATAAAGCTCTTCTGACCTTAGCTGTCATGTGGTATTAATGCTGCCCATTATGGACACAAGCAATTTTCACCCATGTATTAATTATATGTTTTAAATTTGATAACACCAATGTGTTTCGTATCCCCTAAACCTCCAGGGATGTATACAGTTTAATACTGGCAACTTCTAATTGTGGCAAATACGAAAACGTCTTTTAAAACTACATTTCCCAGTAGAGACGTGACATAGAACATGTTGCGAAACACACAATAGCCAGCAAGTGTAATTCTGGGGGGGAGGGCCGGGCTGGACCCGTCCAAGTCCAGTTTTGGATAGTCTGGCGTGGTTCCATTCCATTTCAAAGAGCTGTTTGACAGCGTAACCTTGTCGCACTGCCACTCCAATATCCAATCACAGAGCTTGAGGGCTAATCACGGGGTTTGTAAAGAAAGGCGGATGTTGTAGTCCCAAACGATAGCTGGGGATTCTGGGTAGTGTAGTGTCTTCGGAAACTCTGTAGTGTCTAAACTCCGAAAAAACAATTTGTTTCTCCGAATCGAAGGTTAAAAACACAAAAGCATTGTACACAATTTAAACCAATCAATATTGTGTAATTAACAAGGATAAACTGATGTTTTTTAGTGGATGAGTAATGGAGATATCACTTGCGTAATCATTTGACAGTGTGGGGAATACTTCCGGTTTTATTATGAAAACTTCGAGACCGGAAATACTGTTTTCACCCACGCTAACTTTACATGGAAGTTGCCCCATATACAGTACACGTTCTAAGGAATGCCTAAGGAGGCTGGTAAACATGGCAAAGAGGGATTTGCATTCCTTAATAATATTCTTAAACGTAACCATGTTGTAGCCTGAGAAAGGCTAAACCATATCAAAGAATACATTTATTAACTACATTATCTCATTTAGCTGTAGCTTTTATAAACAACAAAAAAGACGTATTGTTCAGTCGTTGAACCAGGGACCCTGCGGTCATGAGTCAACTGCTTTCCAGCTGAGCCACAGCACACACGCTGAATCTCACTGAAAACACTGCAACATATTTATTCATGTTTTTATTCCTACATTTATTTATGCTTGTATCTATTTATACTTATGACATGTTCCGACCTCTATATAAGTGAGGGTCTGAGCTCTCTTAATTCCATCGTGTCACCGGGCCCGGGTACAGGAGGGGTAATATGGTTCTTATAAATACATCCATGGCATGGGTAATATCAGCGCTGTGGTTCAACCATCCATGGGTTCAACGGTTCAACCGATCTGAATCGCTTCGTGAAGCAGTCACGTGGTATCGACAGGCAGAGAGGCTTCGTTTGTCATCGATGACGTCACTGGCCCAAAACGATACAAGCCTCGATACATGCTTCACATAAAGCTTCGGGGATTACTCGACACACGCTCCGAAGCCTCGGCACAATACGTAACATCACTAGTATTTTCTCTGTTCAATCTGCATTTGGGTCCTGCCTGCTTCACTCACCCTAACATAAGTAACGTTTTTGTTTACTGTTTGGGAGTCTCAAATATGTACTCTAAATCCATATCAATAGCGATGTATCACAAAAATAGCTCTCTTCCTTATTATTGTGTAACCGTATATGTGTATACTGTATATTGCTGTTTTAGTCTGTGTTCTTCTAATTAGTGTCTACAGTGTGTGCCTATTGAGACGTTTTGAGCCATGTGGGACAAAACCCGATCATGCCCCTCCTTCTCACTGACTAAGTCAATGGTGACTGTAAAAATTATACTGCGCATGCTCAGAGTATTTTTCAATTTAATGTGTGGCAAAAAAATTATTAAATATTTAAATGATACAATTACATTTTTTGGGTATCCTTTTGTTGAACTGTCTGTTTACAATTAATCGAAGCATCAGACTAAAAAAGCTTTTGAAAATAATATTATATTTTGATTTAGGTCAAAATATAATATTTGTAAACCTGAAGAGTCAGTGCCTCACCAGCCATGAACTGCATGTCACTGCAGAAGCTTATATATAGACATCTACGATTTTTGTGCCCCACCACTTTTGTACATATAAAAACGCTGTGTGTAACGTTAACTATAATATACAACCCACTCTCTTCAGTCTGTGTACAAATGACACGACTTTACACATTGGAAATGCATGCAATAGATACGCTAACCATTCCCATTGAGATCTGAGGCCGAGTTTTGCGTGCATATGATCCTCCCACGTTACGTTTGTTATGAACGTATGTCAAATAAGTTTATTTTCGACATATCTTCTAGAAACATATTTTCTCCCACGTTACGTTTGTTATGAACGTATCTTAAATACGTTTATTTTCTACATATCTTTGCCATTTATTGTCTTGCATATAATAATGATAATAGTCATTTATAAATATCATTTTAGAGCACACATTTGAAATCGAGAATCGGGCTCGATATATGGTTAAATTAAAATCAGTAGGCGAGGCTGTAATTTCGCCAGCTGTTACTCTCATGAGCGAGGCAGAAAATAATAGTTGTATCATGCCAAAAAGCTGCTGTCGTTTTTTGCACCTCAAAAATTTAAACAAATCCAGAGTTACGTGTTTCTGTACTTACTCTAAGAAAAAAGGACAGTAACAGAAGAGCTCTGTGGTTTCAGGCTTGATTGCCGTTCAAATGACAGCGTTGATTTCCCCAAAAGTGGGCGGGGCTGTAAAGTGACGTAGAATTTACTCTCATCTATTATTCAAAACCATTCTATTTATTCTAACGTAAATTACATGCCAGTGTTTTATCTTTTTATTTATTTGTTTTTATTTTAAATCGTATAAAGTCTGACTTTTTTGCCGTCTGTGAGGAAAATAAATGGGGCTTTTTTCCCTTCTAATTTGTTATTATTTTCAAAATAACACACTGTTATTTTAGAGCTTGAATAACAACTGACAAGTGAAAAAAATGTATGGATAAAATGTTGATATGTGGTTAAGTTACCTCTATATGCATTGCATAAAAACTATTGAGTTTGATATTTAATTCTCCTCTAATGGAAATTGGTCACCTGGAAGCACCTTGAACCTACTGTGACACAGAGCTGGAAGAAGTATTCAGATGTTTTACCTAAATTAAAGTTACTAAACAGCTAAGTGAAAGCACTAATTTAGTATTCGCAATATGTACTCAAAGTACCAAACTGCCACATTGTAGGAGCCGCATTTACATTTATTTTGTTTTGATTTATTTTGTATGGAAGCCCATTTCCGCCACTTGAAAAAAATTAAATCCCCATGAAAAGTCATAATTATGAGATAAAAAAGTCGAAATAATGAGATAAAAAGTCATAATTATGAGATAAGAAAGTCGAAATTATGAGATAAAAAGTCATAATTATGAGATAAAAAGTCATAATAATGAGATAAAAAGTCATAATTATGAGATAAGAAAGTCGAAATAATGAGATAGAAAGTCATAATAATGAGATAAGAAAGTCGAAATAATGAGATAAAAAGTCATAATTATGAGATAAGAAGTGCGCATGCGCTGCAGTGGCGCTGTCTTTAAAGGTCCCTTCATCACCTTGCTGCTCTCCACCATGCAAACAGCATCTATCTAGTCCTAAATAAGGTAACTATTACAGGTGACTTTTGTAAATGTTAGATGTTACATATAGCCTATATTGCAGCTAAACTACAACAATGCAGTTCATAGCTTTGACATTACCTGTTATGAACTATAATATATATGCCTATAGTTTTGTGGTAACGTTCACGCCACTAATGACAATAGTGTAGGCATACTGCTGCTGTGAGTTGCTCTAACTCTAACCCGTGAACGTTACCACACAACTATAGGCATATATATTATATATATATTATATTCATAACAGGTAATGTCAAAGCTATAAACTGCATTGTTGTAGTTTAGCTGCAATATAGGCTATATGTAACATCTAAAATTTACAAAAGTCACCTGTAATAGTTACCTTATTTAGGACTAGATGCCGTTTGCATGGTGGAGAGCAGCAAGGTGATGAAGGGACCTTTAAAGACAGCGCCACTGCAGCGCATGCGCACTTCTTATCTCATAATTATGACTTTTTATCTCATAATTATGACTTTTCATGGGGATTTTATTTTTTTCAAGTGGCGGAAATGGGCTTCCATAATTTCGAACCTTTATTAATGCATTTTTCTGTTTCAGTGAGAGGTGTGCTTTGCTCAGGTGAAGGGGGCGGGGCTAAGGCTTTAAGTTGGAGGTGCGGTGTGTGACGGGAGAGCAGCAGGCAGCAGCAATACCGTCATTGACACACAGACGCAACCTTATACTTTGTCAAATACAGATTATTAGGATCTGCTGTTTAAGTTATATGTTAAATATTGTTTTCGTATTTTGTTTATGTTTTGCTGGAAATAAACCTTGAAAAGCAACTGAAACGTCCAGTGGAATGTGTACTGCGAGTCTGACACTGATTCCGAGGCCCAAGCTCTACATGTGGCCAAGAACAATAACTTTTGAGGTGTAGGTTACAAGACAAACTTTTTGGGATTTTGGCCACTACAATTAGTCAATGACGCGCTGTGATTGGAAACACGAGGACTATTGGAGGATCAAAGGGATCGTAGGAATCTAACACAAAGGAAACGCCAGCCCGAAGCGTGGCGGAGCCGACGCGTGGCGGACCAAACAAAGAAACACTTCGGAGGAGGTATGAGCTTTCAGATCAAACATCCCTGAAGGATTATTCGTTTGGAAGAAATACCTGAAGTGTTTAGAAACAGATTTCACCGCTGATATGTGTTTATGGACAGTGAATCTTTTATTTGTCAACTTTTCTGTGACGAAGAAAAAGAGGGCAGCGGTGAAATACAGTCTCTTATAAATGAACGTATGAAGTAACCTGAGTTACGTTTTGAAATACAAGGATAACGGGGCCACAAGAACTGTTTCTAAACATTTTGAAGACATTTTGGAAGTTTATATTGGATTAAAATGGCGAGTTCTGATGAGGCGGACTTGCCTCCTGGATGACATGGATGAGGCTGCGGCGCAGCTGCGCTCATCAAGATCAAGAAAAGCTTCGCATTTAACACGGAGAATGAACATTGTGAACAGCCTAATGACCGATGAGGAATACCTGGATGAAGTCAAAGGGAACATGATGAAGTTTAACGAACTTTCGGTTGATTTTAAAGCCTTGCATGTCTCATACGCGCAAATGTTGGATGAGAGCGCAAGAAAAGTGGACGATGAGAAATGGTATCAGCCGAGATGTACGCACATAAACTAGTTCCTTGCCAAAGTTACGAAATGGATAACTGACATAGAAAATGCTGATTCGCTCAACTTGACTCAAGTGAAAGGTCTTCCAGCTGAAGAAGGTGCATATGCAAATGAAGGCGGCGGTCATGAGCGAGGTACACACTCAACGAGGTCTATACAATCCAGCCACTCTTCCTCCTCCTCATTACGCATCAATGCTGAGGCAGAGAGAGCAGCTTTATTGGCCAAAGCTTCTATGTTACAAGAAAAACATGCCATTGAAGAACAGGAACAAATATTCCAAAAAAGAAGAGAAACAATTACACACAGAAATAGCCAACCTGATCTCACCAGAATGCGTGACTCCACCACGACTCCTTAACACCGCATTGCGTGGTGGTGTCACGAACTTTGTTACATTTACGTGTCTGCACCACGCAAACAACCCCAATGTAAAGTGAATGAGGCTCCTTTGTCGTGGTGCACACACGCATTTCTACAACGTCCCGCAGTGAGCTTTTATTCTATACAACGTTTTTAAAATCTACTTTATAGCTTGTAGTAACTCACGGGAGGCTTCTTTTATTTTATTTGTATTCATAATAATTTTTATTTTTCGACAGAATGTATTATGGTGCATTAGTTACGAATTTTTGTTCTCAAAAAACAGTGCATTGTGTGTAATACAACTGTGATTTGTATTAAATTAGTTTGATTTTAAGGAAGGCCAGAGCTTCAGCTGTGTCAAATAGATTGTTCCCTTTAGTTAACGTTTTTTAAAAGAACATTATATTCCGATTTGATCATGTCCCCTTTATTGTATTACGGAGAGCAATGTGAGCATCCATTCCCATTGGATAACGCAGGATTTTACACCCGGAAGTAAGTATACTCTTTACTGTCGATTGATTTTACAGTGCTATCTGCACTACTCATCAACTAAAAAACACCGGATTATCCTTGTTGATTACACAACATTGATTGGTTTAAATTGTGTACAATGCTTTTGTAATTTTCCCCTTCGATTCGGAGAAACAAACATTTGTTCAGTTTAGGATGGCCGAAGACACTACACTACCCAGAATCCTCAGCTATCGTTTGGGACTACACCATGTGCTTTGCTTGACAATGTTGAAGTTTACGCTGAGCGACAAACAGCATTTTGAAATGGAATTAAACCCATCGACGGCACACTATTCAAAAAGTGAAATAGTGCAATAAGAGTCTATACAAGTGATTGGAATATGATATATTAGACAAATCATTTCTAAGTAGCAGCCAGATGAATATTATGGATGTTATTTCAAAGTTCAGGTGTTTAATAGTAGTAGTAATACAAATGCCACTTCAATCTCATTAGTATGCAGAAAAAGTGACAGGTCGCCCCGCCCCTTTTCGGCCGGAAGTCCCGCCTTATTTGACCGGAAGTCCCGCCTTTTTATTTTATTTTGAAACCGGAAGTCCCGCCTCGTTCGACCGGAAGTCCCGCCTCGTTCGACCGGAAGTCCCGCCTCGTTCGACCGGATGTCCCGCCCCCGCTTCCGGCGGATGTCCCGCTTCCGGTTTTCAAAATAAAAAAATAAAAAAATTAAAATTAAAAAAATGAGAAAAATAAAATGCCGTTGTTTTCAATCAATTAATATGCCTAGGATATATGTCCCGCCTCCTTACCACTTCCTGTGTGGTTAATCCTGTATACAGTATCGAATGTAACTTACAAATACTTGCAAATAACATGAAATTAATCAAAAGTAAGGCATCTTAAAAACATATATTTAAACCTCTCTGTTTTTGCAAACAGGACATGACAGGACATGAGGGGAGAGAACATATGGTGGAGGAGGGGGAACACACACACACACACACACACACACACACACACACACACACACACACACACACACACACACACACACACACACACACACACACACACACACACACACACACACACACACACACACACACACACACACACACACACACACACACACACACACACACACACCCACACACACACACACACACACACCCCGCCCCTCACCCTCTCCCTCTGTCTAAATAAAAAGCCATCGTCTTTAGTCACTCTTAAATATTTTTCAAGTCGCGAGAAAATGGCCAAGAGACGTCTTGATATGAATTTAACCCCCTATGGAGAAGTCATAAACCCCCTATGGAGACAAACATGTTGTAAACAGAGGGAGGTAGGTAGGTAATATACTTAAATATATATATATAGAAAGTCAGAGAATATTTATCAGAGGATAAACCATATACATTTGTACAAGTCAACACTGGTGCATTTTGTAAGAAAACAGAGTTTTCGTACTCAGACCGCTGCAACAATTTCAAGCAGATCTCTGTGATATGCAGTCGCTGTCCGAATATAATGATGGCTTTAATTATTTGTTAACAGTCATAAATGTATTTAGAAAAACCTGTGCTCAAACATTAAAAAGAAAAAGAAGGGTAAGGTTACCAAAGCTTTTTGATACAGGTTTAACACACAGCGAGATCCCTAAAAAGTTACAAACAGCTGAGGGGAAAGAATTCTTTAATAAAGTTTAATAAAGTTTTTCAAAACTTGTTGAAGAAAAATGGTATACAACATTATATATAACCGCCATTGACATAAAGGCATGTATGGTAGAAAGATTTAACCGTACGCTGAAAACTAAAAAGTGGTGAGGTATTTTACAGCTAAAAACACTCCTAGACCTATGATAGTGTTTTTTATGTATGACAACTCTACAACTGGTAGAAAGTTAAGTACTTTTTCTGAGCAGATTTTCTTTAAGACTGTGACTCTTAACACACCAACCCCCCGAGAGCCAGACATACTCATCCCCTTTTCAACGTATTTTGTTTTTGTCTTTCTCGCTTTTTTTTTTCCATTATATTTTTGAAAAAACTACATAGTGATTGCTAGCAAAAATACAACATGCAACTAATACATTATACAATATTACGACTTTTTGCGATATTTTCAACACAATATACTTGTACCCTTTTTTTTTTTGTAGGACTTCAAGATATTTTGCATGTCATACATAAACACGGTGTCATCTTTCTTGAAACTGACGTGCTGTCCGTTTTACAAACAAGTTATGTTTATGCTTCTTCATCCTCTGAATGTTCCTCCCCCGTCCCTCTTCACAATAACAATCAAGGTGGATCTATGAAATGAAACACCTCTTCCCAAAGCGTGACTACCCTATTGAGGGCATGCGTCTAGGGCAGTAGGGTCTAAATCGATGGGCCAGATATACTAACATGCAGAACGTACGGTATGTTTGAAAAAGACTAACCATTTATCCAGTTCAAGCTGTCTTTAAGATGTGACATCGCGCTCTGACTATTTCCCATAAAATCGTGACAAACTATTACTTGTTCTTACATTTGACCTCTTGCTGCTTGGTTGAAAATGATAGATGAAAAAGAACTTTTTTAAAAAGAGTCAAACCACAAATGTTTTAAGATTGTTACAAAATGTAAAAAATAAAAAAGGTCTGGAGACAAAATTAATTCAGGTGACTCTGGCTTTATTAGGACAACAGACATATAATACAAATGGGTTAGGGGTTAAATATAACCATCGTGGACTTAATAGTTTAACAAAATACTTTTATCTGAATACATTTGTTCTTTTTAAGAGCACTTTTTGAAATTATTTATTTATTATTTCAGTGGAACAATCCAGTGTTTGTTAACATTAACGCTTTCTTCTCTTTTTCTTGTGTTACTAAGATACTTTTAAACACACTTTGGTGTATGCAACACTTGTTCAGATAAAACAAGGTTTTTTCTTTTCTGATAAACTTACATATTTTAGTTATTTTATGTTACCAAGATACTTTGAGATACACCCTGATGTACACAACACTTAACAAAGGGTATAATATGAAGTAGTTGGTAAGGAAGGGGTTTTTCTTTAAGGGTGCAACACTTTTAGAACAGGGTAAAATATTCATTAATTTGTATTGAATTGAGTTTTCTTTTTTTGATTTTCAACATACTATATGACTTTTACATATTTCTGACGTACTATACTTTTTTTTTTTGACTTTTTTCTGTAGAATCTTGACAAAACTATTACTTGTTCTTAAATGATGACCTATTGCTGGAGATGAGATGAAAAAGCTACAACGCTTAAAGAACTTTTTTCTAAAAAACTCTCAATTCTACACTGACTCCCCCCACTCAACGCAATAAGTCCCACCCCACTCAGCAAATCATCTAAAACGAAGGACCCCATCAAGACGACCGTTGAAAACTAGCCATGGATCTGAGAAAAACCAAGTCTGATGTAGCCTACCCTTATTATCACCAGGATAATGGATATGGGCTTAATGACTGGATGGTACAAAGTAGGGGAGAGGATGTTCCCGAAGAAGAGCTCTCCTCTATATGTAATAGTATTGTAAACGAAACATTTAAAGTGGTCCCGGAATCTTCATTTTTCAGAAACATTCTGTAACATTACCGAAGAAATTACACTTACTCTTTTTCTTGTGTTACCAAGATACTTTTAGATACAGTTTGGTGTCTGAAAACTGAAACTGGGTGAATATAAAGTACTTTATAAGGAATTCGGATTCTTTTAAAAGGCAGATTTTGGCTTTTTTCTCTTGCCAAGATACTTTTAGACACACTTTGAGGGATGCAAAACCTTAAAACTAGAAAATGAAGTACAGTCTGATTAGATTTTTTCTTAAAGACTGTTTCTCTAAAAGGTAAGTTTGTGATTTTAACAATTTTCCCTGACACTTGGCAGATTTGTGTGTAATTCTCTCACAAAGGAACTGTAAGATACACTTTTTATGTATGCAAAACCTTAAACTTTTTTTTTTTTTTTGAAAATAAAATACTTTGTCTGAATACATTTTCTTTAAAGGCACTTTTTTTATTTTAACGCTATTTCAGTGGAAAATTATTACAGTTTTGTTGACATCAAGGCTTTTTTTCTCTTTTCATGTGTTACTAAGATACTTTTAGACACACTTTGATGTATGCAACACTTGTTCAGTTAAACAATGGGTTTTTTTTTCTGATAAACTTACATATTTTAGTTATTTTATGTTACCAAGATACTTTGAGATACACCCTGATGTACGCAACACTTAACAAAAGGGTATAATATGAAGTACTTGGTAAGGAAGGGGTTTTTCTTTAAGGGTGTCAAACTTTAGAACAGGGTAAAATATTCATTAAATTGTATTGAATTGAGTTTTCTTTTTTGATTTTCAACATACTATTTGTACACAATGACTTTTCCATATTTCTGATAAACTATACTTTTTCCGTAAAATCATGACAAACTATTACTTATTCTTAAATTTCACCTATTGCTGGAGATGAGATGAAAAAGCTACAACGCTTAAAGAACTTTTTTTCTAAAAACTCTCAATTCTATAATTGACTCCCCCATTCAACGCAATGAGCCCCACCCTCCACTCAACAAATCTTCTAAAACGAAGGACCTCACTAAGACGATCGTTGTAAACTAGCCATGGAGCAGAGAAAAGCCAAGACTCCCCCCGCGAGTTGCAGTCAGGAACAGAGTCGACCAGCGACACCACCATGTGGGAAACCCGAATCTTGCAGTACTACTGCTGCTGATGCTACTCCTCGGGTCAAGAAGTCTCGGTTTAGGGACACAGTGAAATCGGAATTGTTTTATATTCTGGAGATGGTGATGTATCGGTACAGAAAAGAAATCTGCAAAGAATGCCGACGCAGTAACCCCGACCAGAGGCAACACGATTGTCGGAATGACATGCCCGATTTCTTCTTCAGAAACAATTACAAAGCGTTTATTTTGAAACCGGAAGTCCCGCCTCGTTCGACCGGATGTCCCGCCCCCGCTTCCGGTTTTCAAAATAAAAAAAATAAAAAAATTAAAATTAAAGAAATGAGAAAAATAAAATGCCGTTGTTTTCAATCAATTAATATGCCTGGGATATATGTCCCGCCTCCTTACCACTTCCTGTGTGGTTAATCCTGTATACAGTATCGAATGTAACTTACAAATACTTGCAAATAACATGAAATTAATCAAAAGTAAGGCATCTTAAAAACATATATTTAAACCTCTCTGTTTTTGCAAACAGGACATGACCACACACACACACACACACACACACACACACACACACACACACACACACACACACACACACACACACACACACACACACACACACACACACACACACACACACACACACACACACACACACACACACACACACACACACACACACTAAATAAAAAGCCAGCGTCACTCTTAAATATTTTTCAAGTCGAGAGAAAATGGCCAAGAGACGTCTTGATATGAATTTAATCAGCGAGACACCGGTGACAACTTACAGCCATCCGTTGGGTGCTCCAAATCAAAGTAAAGCATATAAAAAACAGATATTTTAAAAAGTCAACCTTTTTGCTAAAGGATAAGGGAGGGGAAAACCCCAAACCCCCTATGGAGAAGCCATAAACCCCCTATGGAGACAAGCATGTTGTAAACAGAGGGGAGGTAGGTAATATACTTAAATATATATAGAAGCGAAAGTGTGTGGCTGCAGTGCAAACAGGATAGAACAGTTCGTAAGAAACGGGCTGCAGCCCTCCGGTTCCCCGGCGTAGCGCTCCGGAGTTCCCACCCGAGGCTCCGGGGTAAATCCCATCAGAGGTGATGCAGAAGCGGGTGTCGACAGCATAGGAAGAGGCGCTGGAGCAGCCACTCCTGCCACTAGCTGCTGCACAGTAGCCGTTAGCTGCTGTAGCTGCGCAGCTAAATAGGTTAGCGTCTGGTCATGTGAAGATGTAGCATGATGAGCCTCGGTGGCCAGGGCGGCTATCGAGGCTTCCTGCCTCTGGAGAGCGTCCTCAACTCTCTCGAAACGGTCTCTTGGTGAAGAGGAGTGCGCTGGGTCCATGTTCTGGCCAGATTGTTCTGTCACAGTCTTAAGGAGAACCCAAATGCAGCACTCGAGAAACCAAGGAGAATTGGTAATATCCTTTATTGGAGATTCCACTGGATCGGAGGAATACCAACCGGGCAGTATAACGCACCGGAGGACAGCGGGCAGAAGGTGAGTCAGGGACAGGCAGAGGGTCAGGGAGTAAGCGAGGCGGTCAGCGTGGATACAGGCAGGGTCGGATAACAGGCCAGGCAGGATAGTCGAGGGACAGGCAGGATCAGGAAACAGGCAGAGCAGGCAGGTCGGGGACAGGCAGGGTCGGAACCGGGTAGGCAATCTAGTGTTGAACGCGGGAGAGACAAGCATGAGGCAAAGTACAATCTGGCAAAGAGTGTGTGTCAGGTGCGAGTTTAAATACTGGCAGAAGCTAATGGGTGCAGAAGAGAAAGAGAGTGAGTTAACGAGTGGGTGTGGAAAACAGGTGAGACAGGTGAATGGAAAACTACTGGTGAATGATGGAGCAGACTATGACAATACTATTTGTACACAATGACTTTTCCATATTTCTGATAAACTATACTTTTTCCGTAAAATCATGACAAACTATTACTTATTCTTAAATGTCACCTATTGCTGGAGATGAGATGAAAAAGCTACAACGCTTAAAGAACTTTTTTTCTAAAAACTCTCAATTCTATAATTGACTCCCCCATTCAACGCAATGAGCCCCACCCTCCACTCAGCAAATCTTCTAAAACGAAGGACCTCAACTTTTTTTTATTTTAACGCTATTTCAGTGGAAAAATACAGTTTTGTTGACATCAAGGCTTTTTTCTCTTTTCTTGTGTTACTAAGATACTTTTAGACACACTTTGATGTATGCAACACTTGTTCAGTTAAACAATGGTTTTTTTTTTCTGATAAACTTACATATTTTAGTTATTTTATGTTACCAAGATACTTTGAGATACACCCTGATGTACGCAACACTTAACAAAAGGGTATAATATGAAGTACTTGGTAAGGAAGGGGTTTTTCTTTAAGGGTGTAAAACTTTAGAACAGGGTAAAATATTCATTAAATTGTATTGAATTGAGTTTTCTTTTTTGATTTTCAACATACTATTTGTACACAATGACTTTTCCATATTTCTGATAAACTATACTTTTTCCGTAAAATCATGACAAACTATTACTTATTCTTAAATGTCACCTATTGCTGGAGATGAGATGAAAAAGCTACAACGCTTAAAGAACTTTTTTTCTAAAAACTCTCAATTCTATAATTGACTCCCCCATTCAACGCAATGAGCCCCACCCTCCACTCAGCAAATCTTCTAAAATGAAGGACCTCACTAAGACGATCGTTGTAAACTAGCCATGGAGCAGAGAAAAGCCAAGACTCCCCCCGCGAGTTGCAGTCAGGAACAGAGTCCACCAGCGACACCACCATGTGGGAAACCCGAATCTTGCAGTACTACTGCTGCTGATGCTACTCCTCGGGTCAAGAAGTCTCGGTTTAGGGACACAGTGAAATCGGAATTGTTTTATATTCTGGAGATGGTGATGTATCGGTACAGAAAAGAAATCTGCAAAGAATGCCGACGCAGTAACCCCGACCAGAGGCAACACGATTGTCGGAATGACATGCCCGATTTCTTCTTCAGAAACAATTACAAAGCGTTAATGAAAAGACTTTGGCTCGCCGACTTCGTTGCAGTGATTGACCAGAGTCTTATTGAAAAAGGCATTTGCGAGGATAAACGGAGGATAGGACGCGCTTCGGAAGCCTTTCTGCACAAGCTTGTAAAATGCAGATGCCTCAAGGAGAGACTTGAAATATCCATACAGAGTTGGATGGAGAAGAAGAAGAAGACTAACAAACAGCAGTCGGATGGAGAAGAAGCCAGGGACTTGTTCAATGCAGTGACTTTTTTCTTTAAGTAAAATAAAAATGGGAAACTACTATGCAAAACGCTCTGTATATATTGATCATAATGTAGTCCTTACCCGTTTAATAAGTGTGATGATGGGGACGATTGAAAACAGAATGAGTAGTGACCCCCGTGTAAGCAGAATGGCTGAAGTTTGTAAACTAGAAGACATTTTGGATATCGTTCGTTCTGGCAGTACTATTCCGGGTCATTGGGAAATGATTGTAAACGAAACATTTAAAGTGGTCCTGGAATCTTCATTTTCCGAAACATTCTGTAACATTATCTCAGAAATGAAACAAACATCAACAGTGTATCATGTGCTCTCATTGTATGCTCTGTTTGTAGATGTAATGCATCTTTGCGTCAAAAACAGCATAGACGTGAATATTTTGACTGAAGTGAAAAAACTCCATCACGATATCTCCAGTAATATGGGGAATTCTAAGCTGGAGACTGTCCTGGGGATGCTACAATCAGTATAACTATTGATTTTGCGTGTGAAAAAAATAAAAAAGTGTTTTTTTACATCTAAAAACTGTTGTCATCATTTTAGCAAGGGGAGCGTGTCTGATACATGTGTATTACAGTCCTTCTTGTTGTGTTTTTCAGTGTTTTCTGTGTGTCTGTACACACAAAGCACGCGTCATTATCTACTTTTCAGCTTTTATATACAAAGTGTATCTTCAGTAACTTTACCAGAGAATTTAAGCATAAATCTGTCAAATGTTCAAAACAGCCTTGTTTCACTGAAATACCCTCAAAATGACAAACTGCCATTATTACGAAATCTCCTCAAACAGAGTACTTTCTACAGATGAAGCCTTCCCACTCAACGCAATATGTCCCACCCACTCAGCAAATCATATAAAACTAAGGACGACCGTTAAAAACTAGCCATGGATCTGAGAAAAACCAAGTCTGATGTAGCCTGCCCTTATTATCACCAGGATAATGGATATGGGCTTAATGACTGGATGTTACAAAGTAGGGGAGAGGATGTCCCCGAAGAAGAGCTCTCATCTATATCATATCCATGTAAGGTTTTTAGGACAAAAGAGGACCATGATAACATGACATATGAAGAATATCTTTCTTTAAAAGATGGTATTATAGATAACCTTTATAGAAACAGTATATCTCATACCACTCGCCAAGATCGCAAACGACAATTAGCAGAAAAGAATAGAAAAAGTAAAGAAAAACGAAGAAAAAGAAAAAGCAACATGAAAAGGAGAAGAAAAATTAAAAGCAAACGCAGAATGCGAATGAAAAGAAAAGGGACCATAGGACGGAAAACTAAAAAGACAAAAAGAAGGAAGGTGAAAAGAAAAAGAAACAAAGTGAAGAAATTTAAACTAGAGGATGGTGTTGTAGAGCCATTACCGGATCATAATAATCTTATAGATCATCTCCCGCTAACCGACTGCTGCGAATGTGTTGAACAAATACCAAAAG
Organism: Pseudochaenichthys georgianus; assembly: GCF_902827115.2. Lineage (NCBI taxonomy): Eukaryota > Metazoa > Chordata > Actinopteri > Perciformes > Channichthyidae > Pseudochaenichthys > Pseudochaenichthys georgianus. Next base: position 18,410,766 of record NC_047509.1, read on the forward strand.
CAATGTTAAAAAACAGAGCATACAATGAAAGCACATGATACACTATAAATGTTTAGTTTACAATACTATTACTATATATGAAAGCAAAAAATATAAAACACATTTTCATTGTGTAATGGTTGTTTAATTGAAAAAAACACAACATTCAACACAATTCATAGAAAACATATTACATTTTACCAAGTTAATGTCGTAGTGCATACAAGGTAATAGACTTAATGATTTGCACTGCTGCTTCTCTCCGCGTTTCATTGACAGTGATCGGTATGTCGTTCAATTCACACAGTCCAAGTAGATGTTTAGGGGTCTCTTGGAAGTATACGAAAGCATTTTTTATATCAGATAAATGCATTAACATCACATGTAAATTCTCTATCCTTTCACCCGCAACGATTATAATCTGCTTTGCTTCTTCTTCGGTTTCTCCATTATTAGCTCTGAATGTAATCCTTTCTGGGGCTTCTTGTGCTTCTTGTGGTCTGTTGAATACCTGGCGTAGGATTTGTTTAGCTGTAAGGACAGGTACCATATAATTGTCTTCAAAAGCTTTGTCTATGTCGTCACACGTTTTGGCGTATCCTTCGCTGTAATGACAACCGACACTAGAATAGAGATCCTCCAACAGTCTTTTAATACATATTCTGGCACTGTCGCCAATTTGGGCAATTCCACAGTATCGCGCTTTTTCTCTCATTATACTGAAGCAAAGTTCTGCCATTGCTTTTGGTATTTGTTCAACACATTCGCAGCAGTCGGTTAGCGGGAGATGTTCTATAAGATTATTATGATCCGGTAATGGCTCTACAACACCATCCTCTAGTTTAAATGTCTTCACTTTGTTTCTTTTTCTTTTCACCTTCCTTCTTTTTGTCTTTTTAGTTTTCCGTCCTATGGTCCCTTTTCTTTTCATTCGCATTCTGCGTTTGCTTTTAATTTTTCTTCTCCTTTTCATGTTGCTTTTTCTTTTTCTTCGTTTTTCTTTACTTTTTCTATTCTTTTCTGCTAATTGTCGTTTGCGATCTTGGCGAGTGGTATGAGATATACTGTTTCTATAAAGGTTATCTATAATACCATCTTTTAAAGAAAGATATTCTTCATATGTCATGTTATCATGGTCCTCTTTTGTCCTAAAAACCTTACATGGATATGATATAGATGAGAGCTCTTCTTCGGGGACATCCTCTCCCCTACTTTGTAACATCCAGTCATTAAGCCCATATCCATTATCCTGGTGATAATAAGGGCAGGCTACATCAGACTTGGTTTTTCTCAGATCCATGGCTAGTTTTTAACGGTCGTCCTTAGTTTTATATGATTTGCTGAGTGGGTGGGACATATTGCGTTGAGTGGGAAGGCTTCATCTGTAGAAAGTACTCTGTTTGAGGAGATTTCGTAATAATGGCAGTTTGTCATTTTGAGGGTATTTCAGTGAAACAAGGCTGTTTTGAACATTTGACAGATTTATGCTTAAATTCTCTGGTAAAGTTACTGAAGATACACTTTGTATATAAAAGCTGAAAAGTAGATAATGACGCGTGCTTTGTGTGTACAGACACACAGAAAACACTGAAAAACACAACAAGAAGGACTGTAATACACATGTATCAGACACGCTCCCCTTGCTAAAATGATGACAACAGTTTTTAGATGTAAAAAAACACTTTTTTATTTTTTTCACACGCAAAATCAATAGTTATACTGATTGTAGCATCCCCAGGACAGTCTCCAGCTTAGAATTCCCCATATTACTGGAGATATCGTGATGGAGTTTTTTCACTTCAGTCAAAATATTCACGTCTATGCTGTTTTGACGCAAAGATGCATTACATCTACAAACAGAGCATACAATGAGAGCACATGATACACTGTTGATGTTTGTTTCATTTCTGAGATAATGTTACAGAATGTTTCGGAAAATGAAGATTCCAGGACCACTTTAAATGTTTCGTTTACAATCATTTCCCAATGACCCGGAATAGTACTGCCAGAACGAACGATATCCAAAATGTCTTCTAGTTTACAAACTTCAGCCATTCTGCTTACACGGGGGTCACTACTCATTCTGTTTTCAATCGTCCCCATCATCACACTTATTAAACGGGTAAGGACTACATTATGATCAATATATACAGAGCGTTTTGCATAGTAGTTTCCCATTTTTATTTTACTTAAAGAAAAAAGTCACTGCATTGAACAAGTCCCTGGCTTCTTCTCCATCCGACTGCTGTTTGTTAGTCTTTTTCTTCTTCTCCATCCAACTCTGTATGGATATTTCAAGTCTTTCCTTGAGGCATCTGCATTTTACAAGCTTGTGCAGAAAGGCTTCCGAAGCGCGTCCTATCCTCCGTTTATCCTCGCAAATGCCTTTTTCAATAAGACTCTGGTCAATCACTGCAACGAAGTCGGCGAGCCAAAGTCTTTTCATTAACGCTTTGTAATTGTTTCTGAAGAAGAAATCGGGCATGTCATTCCGACAATCGTGTTGCCTCTGGTCGGGGTTACTGCGTCGGCATTCTTTGCAGATTTCTTTTCTGTACCGATACATCACCATCTCCAGAATATAAAACAATTCCGATTTCACTGTGTCCCTAAACCGAGACTTCTTGACCCGAGGAGTAGCATCAGCAGCAGTAGTACTGCAAGATTCGGGTTTCCCACATGGTGGTGTCGCTGGTGGACTCTGTTCCTGACTGCAACTCGCGGGGGGAGTCTTGGCTTTTCTCTGCTCCATGGCTAGTTTACAACGATCGTCTTAGTGAGGTCCTTCGTTTTAGAAGATTTGCTGAGTGGAGGGTGGGGCTCATTGCGTTGAATGGGGGAGTCAATTATAGAATTGAGAGTTTTTAGAAAAAAATGTTCTTTAAGCGTTGTAGCTTTTTCATCTCATCTCATCATCATTTAAGAATAAGTAATAGTTTGTCATGATTTTACGGAAAAAGTATAGTTTATCAGAAATATGGAAAAGTCATTGTGTACAAATAGTATGTTGAAAATCAAAAAAGAAAACTCAATTCAATACAATTTAATGAATATTTTACCCTGTTCTAAAGTTTTACACCCTTAAAGAAAAACCCCTTCCTTACCAAGTACTTCATATTATACCCTTTTGTTAAGTGTTGCGTACATCAGGGTGTATCTCAAAGTATCTTGGTAACATAAAATAACTAAAATATGTAAGTTTATCAGAAAAAAAAACCCATTGTTTAACTGAACAAGTGTTGCATACATCAAAGTGTGTCTAAAAGTATCTTAGTAACACAAGAAAAGAGAAAAAAGCCTTGATGTCAACAAAACTGTATTTTTCCACTGAAATAGCGTTAAAATAAAAAAAAGTGCCTTTAAAGAAAATGTATTCAGACAAAGTATTTTATTTTCAAAAAAAAAAAAAAAGTTTAAGGTTTTGCATACATAAAAAGTGTATCTTACAGTTCCTTTGTGAGAGAATTACACACAAATCTGCCAAGTGTCAGGGAAAATTGTTAAAATCACAAACTTACCTTTTAGAGAAACAATCTTTAAGAAAAAATCTAATCAGACTGTACTTCATTTTCTAGTTTTAAGGTTTTGCATCCCTCAAAGTGTGTCTAAAAGTATCTTGGCAAGAGAAAAAAGCCAAAATCTGCCTTTAAAAGAATCCGAATTCCTTATAAAGTACTTTATATTCACCCAGTTTCAGTTTTCAGACACCAAACTGTATCTAAAAGTATCTTGGTAACACAAGAAAAAGAGTAAGTGTAATTTCTTCGGTAATGTTACAGAATGTTTCTGAAAAATGAAGATTCCGGGACCACTTTAAATGTTTCGTTTACAATACTATTACATATAGAGGAGAGCTCTTCTTCGGGAACATCCTCTCCCCTACTTTGTACCATCCAGTCATTAAGCCCATATCCATTATCCTGGTGATAATAAGGGTAGGCTACATCAGACTTGGTTTTTCTCAGATCCATGGCTAGTTTTCAACGGTCGTCTTGATGGGGTCCTTCGTTTTAGATGATTTGCTGAGTGGGGTGGGACTTATTGCGTTGAGTGGGGGGAGTCAGTGTAGAATTGAGAGTTTTTTAGAAAAAAGTTCTTTAAGCGTTGTAGCTTTTTCATCTCATCTCCAGCAATAGGTCATCATTTAAGAACAAGTAATAGTTTTGTCAAGATTCTACAGAAAAAAGTCAAAAAAAAAAAGTATAGTACGTCAGAAATATGTAAAGGTCATATAGTATGTTGAAAATCAAAAAAAGAAAACTCAATTCAATACAAATTAATGAATATTTTACCCTGTTCTAAAAGTTTTGCACCCTTAAAGAAAAACCCCTTCCTTACCAACTACTTCATATTATACCCTTTGTTAAGTGTTGTGTACATCAGGGTGTATCTCAAAGTATCTTGGTAACATAAAATAACTAAAATATGTAAGTTTATCAGAAAAGAAAAAACCTTGTTTTATCTGAACAAGTGTTGCATACACCAAAGTGTGTTTAAAAGTATCTTAGTAACACAAGAAAAAGAGAAGAAAGCGTTAATGTTAACAAACACTGGATTGTTCCACTGAAATAATAAATAAATAATTTCAAAAAGTGCTCTTAAAAAGAACAAATGTATTCAGATAAAAGTATTTTGTTAGACTATTAAGTCCACGATGGTTATATTTAACCCCTAACCCATTTGTATTATATGTCTGTTGTCCTAATAAAGCCAGAGTCACCTGAATTAATTTTGTCTCCAGACCTTTTTTATTTTTTACATTTTGTAACAATCTTAAAACATTTGTGGTTTGACTCTTTTTAAAAAAGTTATTTTTCATCTATCATTTTCAACCAAGCAGCAAGAGGTCAAATGTAAGAACAAGTAATAGTTTGTCACGATTTTATGGGAAATAGTCAGAGCGCGATGTCACATCTTAAAGACAGCTTGAACTGGATAAATGGTTAGTCTTTTTCAAACATACCGTACGTTCTGCATGTTAGTATATCTGGCCCATCGATTTAGACCCTACTGCCCTAGACGCATGCCCTCAATAGGGTAGTCACGCTTTGGGAAGAGGTGTTTCATTTCATAGATCCACCTTGATTGTTATTGTGAAGAGGGACGGGGGAGGAACATTCAGAGGATGAAGAAGCATAAACATAACTTGTTTGTAAAACGGACAGCACGTCAGTTTCAAGAAAGATGACACCGTGTTTATGTATGACATGCAAAATATCTTGAAGTCCTACAAAAAAAAAAAAGGGTACAAGTATATTGTGTTGAAAATATCGCAAAAAGTCGTAATATTGTATAATGTATTAGTTGCATGTTGTATTTTTGCTAGCAATCACTATGTAGTTTTTTCAAAAATATAATGGAAAAAAAAAAGCGAGAAAGACAAAAACAAAATACGTTGAAAAGGGGATGAGTATGTCTGGCTCTCGGGGGGTTGGTGTGTTAAGAGTCACAGTCTTAAAGAAAATCTGCTCAGAAAAAGTACTTAACTTTCTACCAGTTGTAGAGTTGTCATACATAAAAAAGTTTGTAAAAAAGAGTGTTTTTAGCTGTAAAATACCTCACCACTTTTTAGTTTTCAGCGTACGGTTAAATCTTTCTACCATACATGCCAATGTCAATGGCGGTTATATATAATGTTGTATACCATTTTTCTTCAACAAGTTTTGAAAAACTTTATTAAACTTTATTAAAGAATTCTTTCCCCTCAGCTGTTTGTAACTTTTTAGGGATCTCGCTGTGTGTTAAACCTGTATCAAAAAGCTTTGGTAACCTTACCCTTCTTTTTCTTTTTAATGTTTGAGCACAGGTTTTTCTAAATACATTTATGACTGTTAACAAATAATTAAAGCCATCATTATATTCGGACAGCGACTGCATATCACAGAGATCTGCTTGAAATTGTTGCAGCGGTCTGAGTACGAAAACTCTGTTTTCTTACAAAATGCACCAGTGTTGACTTGTACAAATGTATATGGTTTATCCTCTGATAAATATTCTCTGACTTTCTATATATATATATTTAAGTATATTACCTACCTACCTCCCTCTGTTTACAACATGTTTGTCTCCATAGGGGGTTTATGACTTCTCCATAGGGGGTTTGGGGTTTTCCCCCTCCCTTATCCTCTAGCAAAAAGGCTGACTTTTTAAAATATCTGTTTTTTATATGCTTTACTTTGATTTGGAGCACCCAACGGATGGCTGTAAGTTGTCACCGGTGTCTCGCTGATTAAATTCATATCAAGACGTCTCTTGGCCATTTTCTCTCGACTTGAAAAATATTTAAGAGTGACTAAAGACGATGGCTTTTTATTTAGACAGAGGGAGAGGGTGAGGGGCGGGGAAAGTGTGTGTGTGTGTGTGTGTGTGTGTGTGTGTGTTTCCCCCTCCTCCACCATATGTTCTCTCCCCTCATGTCCTGTCATGTCCTGTTTGCAAAAACAGAGAGGTTTAAATATATGTTTTTAAGATGCCTTACTTTTGATTAATTTCATGTTATTTGCAAGTATTTGTAAGTTACATTCGATACTGTATACAGGATTAACCACACAGGAAGTGGTAAGGAGGCGGGACATATATCCTAGGCATATTAATTGATTGAAAACAACGGCATTTTATTTTTCTCATTTTTTTAATTTTAATTTTTTTATTTTTTTATTTTGAAAACCGGAAGCGGGGGCGGGACATCCGCCGGAAGCGGGGGCGGGACATCCGGTCGAACGAGGCGGGACTTCCGGTCGAACGAGGCGGGACTTCCGGTTTCAAAATAAAATAAAAAGGCGGGACTTCCGGTCAAATAAGGCGGGACTTCCGGCCGAAAAGGGGCGGGGCGACCTGTCACTTTTTCTGCATACTAATGAGATTGAAGTGGCATTTGTATTACTACTAATAGTCTTATGGCCTGTGGGATGAAACTGTCCCTGAGTCTGGTGGTTTTGGTCCGGATGTAAGATATTATTGATCCCAATTTGAGACATTGTTTTTGTTGCAGCAGCATAAAAGACAAGGCATTTTACAATAAAACAAAACCACAAATAAACAAGAATAGAAAGAAAAGAAAATAGAAAATATACGTGTTGAAATAGAAAATATACATGTAGATATTATATATGCAAATATACATATTCAAAAATATATGACAATGGAATATGGAATATCAAATATTGAACAGATTATATATGTGTACAATGTACAGCGAGGTTGTATTAGAGAAACTATGGAGCAGAGAGTTCTCTTCCAGCCAGAGGTGATTTGTTGTACAGAGTTATTGCAGTGGGCAGGAATGTGTTCCTGTATCGGTCCTTGTGACAGCGGAGCTGCAGCAGTCTGTTGGAGAAGGCGCTCCGTTGACTGTCCAGCTGCAGGTGGAGAGGATGGGTGGGTTATCCATCATGGACAGCCTGTTCAGTGTCCTCCTCTCCACCTTCAAAGGGGTCCAGCTTGATGCCGATGACAGACCCAGCTTTCCGGATCACTTTATTGATCCTGCTGGTGTCACCGGCTCTGATGCTGCCCCCCCCCCCCCAGCAGACCGCAGCAAAGAAGAGTGCACTGGCCACAACAGACTAGAAGATCTCCAGCATTTTGCTGCACACGTGGAAGGATCTCAGCTTCCTCAGAAAATAGAGTCTGCTCATCCCCTTCTTGTACACAGCGTCAGTGTTGATCCTCCAGTTCAGCCCATAAGTGCACTCCCAGGTACTGTAGTCCTCCACAACAGCCACATCCTCTCCTAGAATGCGGCTGTTGTGCCAGATGGCAGCAGACAGAACAGTTTGTGGCTGGGGTGATGGGGGGTCTTTTATAATCCTGAGGGCTTTCTTTAAGGTTAACCAGGTATTTTTACCCCACTACATTTATTTTAGTTACTTTACAAATTCTGATTAATGATGTGAAATATAAACAACCCTTAAAGCAGACTTTAGTTACATCTGAGTAAAATTCAGGGAAGGTGATTGTCAAGTGCCAACAATCACGAGAGATATTTGATTGGAGGACTGGCTTATCTAAAGCCAGTTGAGTAGCACTTGAAATGTTTTTGCTCTATGAAGCCTGATGTACTTTATGATTCTGTTTTCTTCAAGCTTGTATTTTGTTGGTCGAACGCACTTATTGTAAGTCGCTTTGGATAAAAGCGTCAGCTAAATGTAATGATTGTTGGTGCTTGAGAAGACAAAATATTTATCTGCAGATCCCTATAAAGTATATACATTACTCGTTATTCTCTACAAATAGTTAATTAAAAACTGTATATAATTGCTATTTTGGACATCCCTTTTCAAGATTTCAATATTACTCTAAACGTGTAATAACGTGCTTTAACCAGTAGGTGGTTTGGGTTAAAAATCTGTCAAGTTTACAGTGTTAACAAAATAAAATATACTGCTGTTTCTAGTTTAATTTACAACGGATATATTTAGTTATTGTTTTGATATTTGTAACACAAAAGCGATGGAAAAACCCCACAGCAACACAGAAAAGATGGTCTTAACATGAGTAGTTAATAAAAAACAATAATATCAAAACAAATTATTACTACTAACTTTATTGTGACATTAAAACAGAACGGTAAAAGAATAGTTTCCGGTCTATTCTGAGCCAGATCTCTGTAGATAAATACAAATACAGAACTACGACAGATGTGTAATATTTAATGCAGCCAAACCATTTATTACAATGCATTCATGTGATGACTTTCAAAGAGTAAAGAAAGCACTGCTGAATAAAGTATGATTTATCTTTTACGAAACGTTTTTTTTCATATGGAATGCAGTCAACCAATCACAGAGCTTGAGGCAACGCAGACAATAGCTGAGGATTCTGGGTAGTGTAGTGTCTTCGGCCATCCTAAACTGAACAAATATTTGTTTCTCCGAATCGAAGGGGGAAATTACAAAAGCATTGTACACAATTTAAACCAACCAATGTTGTGTAATCAACAAGGATAATCTGGTGTTTTTGAGTTGATGAGTCGTGCATATATCACTGTAAAATCAATCGACAGTAAAGAGTATACTTACTTCCGGGTGTAAAATCCTGCGTTATCCAATGGGAATGGACGCTCACATTGCTCTCCGTAATACAATAAAGGGGACATTATCAAATCGGAATATAATGTTCTTTTAAAAAACGTTAACTAAAGGGAACAATCTATTTGACACAGCTGAAGCTCTGGCCTTCCTTAAAAACTAACTAATTTAATAAAAATCACAGTTGTATTACACACAATGCACTGTTTTTTGAGACCAAAAATTCGTAACTAATGCACCATAATACATTCTGTCGAAAAATAAAAATTATTATGAATACAAATAAAATAAAAGAAGCCTCCCGTGAGTTACTACAAGCTATAAAGTAGATTTTAAAAACGTTTTATAGAATAAAAGCTCACTGCAGGACGTTGTAGAAATGCGTGTGTGCACCACGACAAAAGAGCCTCATTCACTTTACATTGGGGTTGTTTGCGTGGTGCCGACACGTAATTGTAACAAAGTTCGTGACTCCACCACGCAATGCGGTGTTAAGGATTCGTGGTGGAGTCACGCATTCTGGTGAGATCAGGTTGAAATAGCAGCCAACACAGCCAAAATTAATTATCTTAAAGACAATGAATTAGCTATAGGCTTGGCCCTGTACAGGCTGAAGCAGCAGCTCCCACACTGATGGATACAAAGCCAGATATTTCAGCTCATCCTCATGACAGAGGTGCACCAGTTGTTAGGAGAAAGGCAGGCGCCCCACTTCACTTTCCCTTTTTGAATGTCCGTGAAGATGACGCACACAGTTGGCCTGATATTCATCATGAAGACAGCATTAATGATCAGCATCAGCCACAACCAACCTCAGTGCACAATATTCCACCTGTCATACCTGTCATACTCCAAAACACACAACCAACTCTGCCACAAGGACAAAGCCCCCCTACGCCCAGCACAGCAAAGGATGACCACATGATTCAAATACTGGAAAATCAAAGCAGCTTGACGAGGATACTCATGAAACAACAACTTCTCTCGACGCTGCCGCAAGGAAATATTCCACCCTTTGATGGACACATTCTGGTGTACAAGTCCTTTATTCACTATCAGAAAGCAAAACGTTTACTGAAGGAAAACTTTGGGAACGAATACAAACTCTCTTGTGCTTACCTGGAAAAAGCTCTATCCTGGCCACTAGTTCAATCTGAAGATTCAAGGTCGCTGCAGGATTACGCCATGTTTCTATGGAGTTGCTGCAATGCTATGGAGGAAATTGAGTACTTGGAGGAACTATACACAGTGTCCAACATCAGAAGCATTGTGCTTAAGCTACCATACAAGCTCAGGGAGAGATGGCGCAGCAAAGCTTACGCACTGCAAGAGGAGCGCGGTCGTAGAGTAAGGATTTTAGACCTCGTCTATTTCATTGAAAGGCAAGCTCGCATAGCAGCAGACCCAGTTTTTGGTGACCTTCAAGACCACTCAGCTGCCAAAGGAAAGGTGGCTGTAAAGACTAGATGTGCTGTTAAGTCGCAGATCTCAAAGGTGTATACTGTATGACAGCAGTTTTGCCCCAGGTGTAACTATTTCCCCAAAAGAAAAAGAGCCTGAACCCTCCTGTCCCTTCAAGCACACATTGGAACTGTGTAAATAATTCTTAGAAGAAACACATAGGAACAAGCTGAACTTTGTAAAGATCAGGGGTATATGCTTTGGCTGTCTCTCCATAGGCCACATTAGTAGAGACTGTAAACAACGCCTCACCTGTAGAGTTTGCAAGCAAGCCCACCCAAGTGCCCTGCACATCTATGTTAAAGATGGTCCGACTAAACAGACTGAAAGGCCCTCTGGTGTAGCAGGCAGAACATCAGCAGAGTTATGTGGCCACATAGGGGCCGGAGAACAACATAATGTGCTGTCCATTGTCCCAGTGCAAGTTAAGGCAGCAAAAGGCAGTCAAGTCTTTCAAGTCTATGCCCTCCTAGACCCTGGTTCCACCGCTACCTTCTGCTCCGAAGCGCTGATGTCTAAACTCAATCTGAAAGGCAGAAAAACACATATTCTGTTAAGCACAATGAATCAGAAAAAACTGGTGCCATCTCATGTCATACCTGGAATTGAAGTTTCAGCACTGGACAGTGACAACTTCTTACCTCTTCCTGAAGTTTTCACCCAGAGAGAAATGCCAGTCACCTCCAGTAGCATTCCCAATCAGAATGACTTAACGCAGTGGGCGTACCTGAATAAAGTCAAACTTCCCAGTATCAGTGCTAAAGTGGAATTATTATTTGGCACGAATGCTCCAAAGCTGTTAGAGCCATGGGAGGTTATTAATAGCCAAGGTGAGGGCCCCTACGCAGTAAAAACTCTATTGGGGTGGGTTGTAAATGGGCCACTCAGAAATGGCGGTGAGGGCAGTACGGCGAGAGTGACTGTAAATAGGATATCTGCCACAAGTTTGGAAGAGCTTCTTATGTCACAGTACAACCAGGACTTCAACGAAGTGTCATCTGAGGAATAGCCAGAGATGTCAGTTGAGGAAAAAATGTTTTTGAAAGTAGCCAGTGAGGCTACCCTGCAAAACGGACACTACAGTCTAAAGTTGCCTTTCAGGAAAGCCAATGTCAGCATGCCTAACAACTGCCAAATTGCAGAACAGCGCCTGCAGGGCTTAAAAAGGAAGATGAAGAGGGACCAGCACTACAAGCAGGAATACGTTGCATTCCTCAACGACATCTTGGAGAACAACTATGCAGAGGAGGTCCCACAGGAAGATCTGACAGTCACCCGGACACAAATGGTACATACCACACCATGGGGTGTACCACCCCAGAAAGAAAAAGCTTAAAGTGTTTTTTGACTGTGCAGCCTCTTACCAAGGCATGTCCCTGAACACAGAGCTACTGCAGGGACCTCCTGATCTGAATAATTCTCTTGTGGGAGTCATTGTGAGATTTCGCAAAGAGCCAATTGGATTTATGGCCGACATAAAATCAATGTTCCATCAGGACAGAATGAATAAATCTCATGTGGACTACTTGCGGTTTCTGTGGTGATACCAGTAAGCCCCCAAAAGAATACTTCATGCTGGTGCACATTTTTGGTGCTGTGTCCTCCCCAAGATGTGCAATTTTTGCACTACAAAAAACGGCTGAAGACAATGAACATGGGTTCCCACCTCAAGTAGCTGAAACTGTCCGAAGCAACTTTTATGTTGACGACTGTGTAAAGTCAGTCACAAAAGAAACTGAAGCCATCCAGCTAGTAAAGGACCTCACTGCATTATGCAGAAAAGGCGGGTTTCAGCTGACCCAGTGGGTTAGCAACAGCAGAGCAGTTCTGGCCTCCATCCCCACAGAGCAAAGGGCTAAGGATGTTAGGACTTTGGATCTCGACAAAGACAGTCTCCCTATCGAAAGAACATTGGGTTTGCAGTGGGGTGTGGACTCTGACAATTTCCAGTTTAACATCCATCACAACCAGAAGCCACATACACGAAGAGGAATACTTTCAGTTGTAAGTTCAATCTTTGATCCACTCGGCTTTCTGGCTCCTCTGATTCTCCCAGCCAAGCAGTTGCTACAAGAGCTCTGCCAGAGAGGTTTTGGGTGGGACGAACCTTTGCCCTAGACTATATCAGATACATGGATTGAATGGATAGCAAGTCTGGAGAGGATAAAACACTTCCAAGTGCCTCGCTGTCTGAAGCCAAAGAGCTATGGAACACAAAAGTTTGCACAGCTGCATCACTTCTCAGATGCCAGTGAGAATGGCTATGGCTCAGTAAGCTACATTAGGCAGGTTAACATTCAGGATGTTGTTCATGTTGCCTTTGTCCTAGGAAAATCCAGAGTCCTTCCTTTAAAGCACATCACAGTACCGCGGCTGGAGTTGGCAGCTGCAACACTGTTGGTGAAGGTGGACAAAATGCTGAGTAAAGAACTATACATGGACTTAAACCCCTCAGTCTTCTGGACGGATAGCCAAACAGTACTCAAGTACATTGGTAATGACTACACTAGGTTTAAGACCTATGTTGCCAACAGAGTGTCACTGATTCGTGACAATAGTGAACGGTCTCAATGGAGATATGTAAGCAGCATGGAAAATCCTGCTGATGACGCCTCGAGAGGAGTGAGTGCACTCAAATTCATGCAGCAAAAAATATGGATACATGCCCCAGAGTTCCTATGGAAGCCAAATGAAAGTCATTGACCTCCGAGCCATTATTGCAAAATGACCCTGAGGTCAGAAAAAACGCTGCTGTATTCACAACAGTGGCAAGCATTGAAACTCCCACAGACCACCTTATTTCATACTTCTCTGATTGGAAGAGGCTACTTAAAGCAGTGGCATGGTGAAGAATGCTCTGATGTTGACTGTCAAAAAGCGTAAAGAGCTTTCCTCAGGTCCCATCACCACCCGCTCGAGCAGCCAAAAGGTGAGCACTGAGCTAAGCGCGTTCAGGTCCACACTTGGTGGTAGGGCTGGGCGATTTGGCCTACAAATAAAAAAAAAAATTTCTAACTAATGGACAATTTTCGAAACAATCCAGATCAAGGCAACATTTAAATACATATTTTCTTTATTAACACAATACAAATAAATGAGATTACCAAGTAGTCTAGGCCTATGTGAACAAATCAGTTGTTCAAGAATAAAAAAAATAAAATAAAAACAGCACCACGGCACTTGGCTGTCATTAATGTGCAAAGATCTTTTTTAAATCAAATTGAAAAAAAAATCTCTTGTAGACCATCCCTGAAAAAACTTGTAAAATGAAATACAACAAATAATAATAATGAAATGAATAATAAAAAAATACCCTCAAACAAAATAACATCCCTTTAACTTTCTAGGAAGTTGTCTTTCTACAGACCTTACACAGAACAGTTGTTTGTTCTATGTATGACCGCTTGTACCCGAACCACTTCCATACAACTGAAGTAGCACCTTTTTTAGGAATGAGTTCTTCACCTGTGTTCGTGGACATTTTTATGGTACATCTGTCGGTGAAGCGGTGAATGTGATTGTAGTAGGCTATGTGACTACCCGATCTGCAGCTCTGCACATGCGCACAGTGTTATAAATTAAAATCAATGTTTTTGATGGCATAAAGTACCTTAAACATACCGTCAGTTTAAATGCTGTTTTATACTGAAAAACCAGAAGTTCTCGTGCGCAGTTGTTAAGCTTTTATTCTGAAAATCCTTCATTTCCGGTTAGCATTTAGCATGTGGCTAATATACCATTTACTATAGAGGTGAATTTAGTAGCGATATGACACGGAGTGTTGCACACCGAAACCTACTGATTTCAACACTACAACGACTGTATAGACGTCGAGATATTATTATTGCTGAATATTAAATGAAGGTACAGTTTATTTGAATACGTTTGTTTACAGACGTGGGTAGCATGAGACAACAACCGGAACTACCAGAAATGAAACCAGCCGTGAAGTTTTTCCTGTCTTGAGTATTGATTACAGCGTTCAAAACCATATTAAATGAAAAGTCATGAAAGAGATAAGGAGGAGAAAAGGCGTGTTTAGTTATATATGTAATGTACAAAGTCTGAGTCCTCTGTTATGCTCAACAACGAACAACGAACACAGCATAACAACAGCAGATCGGGGAGTCACAGGCAATGTGGCTGAGTTTTGTGCGCGTTCTGGAAAGTGAGAGAGTAAGCTACTACGGAGTCCCTTAAAGCAAAACAAATCTGCGGAATCTATAAATGTTTTAAAATCGAGATTTTTCGGTTCAGCCATTTCACAAACCGTAGGAAAGTAAAAATGCAAATTAATCGTGAAAACCGAAAAAATCGCCCAGCCCTACTTGGTGGACAGCTCCTCACAGTGGAAGACAGGCACAGGCAGAGAGGTCAGTCATCACCTATGTTAAAAGCAAACCTTCCCAGTGGAAATGGCAGCTCAGGAAACCACTCCATTTAGAGTGCAGAAGAGTAGTAAGATCTGTAGGTTCAATCCTATACTGGATGAAGGCATCATGAGAGTAGGCTGCCGCCTACACAGATCTGCAATGCCTGATGAGACCAAGCACCCTTATATTCTGCCCAAAGATGCTCACACTTCAGTTCTCCTACTACGACACATCCACGAACGCTCTGGACACAGCGGGGGAAACTACATCCTTTCAGAGCTCCGTAAAAAGTACTGGGTTTTAAAGGGAAACTCAGCAGCAAGGAAAATAGTCTCGAAGTGTGTTGTGTGTCGGCGTGTGAGAGGCAAGACAGGTGAGCAGAAAATGGCCGATTTGCCACAAGAAAGAATCCTACCTGACCTCCCTCCTTTCACCAACATCGGATTGGACTATTTTGGACCGCGTAAAGTGAAGCGAGGAAGGAGTATGGTTAAACGGTATGGAGCCCTGTTTGAGTAGCAGAGCTGTACATCTGGAGGTAAAGGTGGCTTACTCGTTAGACACAGACTCATGTATTCATGCTCTGAGAAGATTTGTGTGCAGGAGAGGTCAGGTTAAGCATATCAGATCAGACAACGGTACAAACCTGGTGGGTGCCCAAACTGAGCTCAAAAAGGCCATGAGTTCACTAAACGAAGGGAAAATCCAAGGCGCTTTGCACCCTGAAGGAATCCAGTGGAGTTTCAATCGACCGGCGGCCTCACATTATGGTGGAGTCTGGGAAAGACTCATAAGATCTGTCCGTCAGGTGCTGACCTCCACTCTCCATCAGCAAACCCTCGACCATGAAAGCCTACAAACCATCTTCTGCGAGGTAGAGTCCATCCTCAATAACCGTCCTCTCTCCACTGTGTCCTCCGATCCACACGACCTGGAACCACTGACTCCCAATCACATCCTCCTGCTAAAAACGCAACCCATCTAACCTCCGGGAACGTTTCAGAGATCTGACCTCTATGCCAGGCGCCGCTGGAAGCAGGTCCAGTACATGGCGGATCTGTTCTGGCATAGATGGACACAAGAATACCTTCTGCTGCTCCAAGAGATACAGAAATGGAACACAGTGAGGAAAAACTTTAGCGTTGGAGATGTCGTCCTGGTAGTTGACCCAACTGCTCCACGGGGGTCGTGGCCATTAGGCAGAGTACTGGAGACCAAGCCTGATGCAAGAGGTCTGACCCGTACAGTGAAGCTCCAGACGAAAACCTCCATTATCGATAGGCCCATAGCTAAGCTGTGCCGCCTCCTGGAGACGGAAGAACAATAGGTCTTCCTTAAACATCAATAAGGGATGTCATGTATATACTTTATTTTTCTAAAGTCATTATTTGTTGGTCGTTTTACGGCTCCCTTTTGGCTAATTTGAGTAATTGATTCTGAGATAACAATTAGGGGCCGGTGTGTAGGAGCCGCATTTAAGTTTATTTTGTTTTGATTTATTTGGAACCTTTATTAATGCATTTTTTGGTTTCAGTGAGAGGTGTGCTTTGCTCGGCTAAGGCTTTAAGTTGGAGGTGCGGTGTGTGACGGCAGAGCAGCAGGCAGCAGCAATACCGTCATTGACACGCAGACGCAACCTTATACTTTGTCAAATACATATTATTAGGATCTGCTGTTTAAGTTTATGTTAAATATTGTTTTCCTATTTTGTTTATGTTTTGCTGGAAATAAACCTTGAAAAGCAACTGAAACGTCCAGTGGATTGTGTACTGCGAGTCTGACACGGCTTCCGAGGCCCAAGCTGTGGTGGTTGTATTCTCCAGCCACCTCCCTTGTGTGTGTTTTCCCTTCCCCTGTCTGTGTGGGCGTGGTGGCTGTCACTCCTGGCTCCCGGCTCAACCTCCACCTGCTGCAATCAGTTGGGCACCCTCCTCTGCTACACACCTGATTTCCATCAGCCATTATTAATGGCATATCAGCGGAGGCTCCACAACCTGTCAGCGTCAGATCGTTGTTTAAACCCCAGTGGTAATACTCTCAGCCATCTCAGCCTTCTTAGAATTAGTTAGCTATTTCCGCTACACTTGAATGTTCTTCTTACCTGTTCTTCTTGTGTTCCAGGATTACTCTCCAGCCGGATTACTCTCCACGCTCCTCCACCTCAACAGCCGCTAGCAACCGGATTACTCTCCACGCTCCTCCACCTCAACAGCCGCCAGCAACCGGATTACTCTCCACGCTCCTTCTTCTCAAAATAAAACCTTTGTAACACTCTGCCGTGTCCTGCGTTTGGGTCCTCTCAGATAACCGTAACAGAACGATCTGGCCAGTATGGACCCAGCGGACACCGGCTACCAGCCCAAGACTACGGACGAACTCTGCCAAGCCCTGGCCAATCAAGGCGCTCTCGTGGGGCATCACGATACAGTTCTCCGTGAGGCACTGGAGACTCTCCGGAACCTCTCCGCTAATGTGCACAGGCTTTTCCCCCGCAGCCCGCTGCACAGCAGACAGCCCCTCCCCCCCCTCCTGCCGCACCCCTCCATCAGCTACGAGAGGCTGTCATTCCCACACCGGAGCGATACGCTGGAGATTTGGGTATTTGTAGAGCCTTTTTGTTCCAGTGTACGTTTTTGAGCAGCAGCCTAGTACTTATCACACAGATGGGGCTAGGGTAGCATATGTAATGAGTCTGTTGAGGGGGAGGGCTTTAGATTGGGCTACAGCTGTTAGGGAGAGCCAGCCGCAAATTTGCTGGTCATATGATACTTTCATTTCCGAAATGAAAAAAGTTTTTGATCACCCGGTATGGGGGAGGGACGCTTCCAGACGCCTTCTTTCTCTCCGGCAAGGCTCCCGTAGTGTAGCCGAATTTTCAGTTGAGTTTAGAACAGTTGCTTCCGACTCACACTGGAATAACGAGTCATTGCAGGATGCTTTTCTTCAGGGGCTGAACGAAGCAATTAAAGACGAGCTAGCGGCTAGGGATGATCCAGGTAGCTTGGATAATTTAATTGCCACAGCCATTAAGATTGATAATCGCCTCCGAGAGAGACGTAGGGATAGGACTAGCCGTCACTCCAATCCCAGCGACTTCTCACTTGATCCCCAAATTGGCACTGCCACTACCCCAATCCCCAGATCTTTCCCGACTCCTTACTCAGTCTCATCCCCTGGAGATGAGCCCATGCAAGTGGGAAGGGCCCGTCTCGCACCATCTGAGCGTGCTAGAAGGATCCAGGCTGGGGAATGTGTTTATTGCAGCCAAACCAGTCATCTTGTTTCCTCCTGTCCTAATCTGCCAAAAGGTCAGGCTCCTCAGTAGCTGTGGGGATTCTGGCGAGCCCTTCCTCCTCTCTCAACCCCCGACCCAGAACGCAGCTAGAAGCCATGCTTTGCTGCAACCAACAGTCCCTACCCCTGCTCGCCTTAGTGGACTCGGGGGCGGATGAGAACTTTTTGGACATTGACATTGCAGCTCAGGCAGGAATTTCCTGCGAAGTGTTAGATTCACCTCTTAGTGCTAATGCTCTAAATGGAAAATGCCTGGCCCAAATCACTCACCGCACCAAGCCAGTAAACCTCATTCTGTCTGGAAACCATCGTGAGTTTATTCAGTTTCACCTAATTTCCTCACCTTATGCCCCCATAGTGTTGGGCTATCCCTGGTTAAGAACACACAACCCCCAGATTGATTGGGTAACTGGCAAAATCATTAGTTGGAGTTCTTTTTGCTTATCCTCATGCCTGCAGTCTGCCCTACCGCCAGCAGAGGCCGCCTCTCCACCACCCAAGATCGAGCCGCTTGACCTGTCATCTGTTCCCACTGAATATCATAACCTAGGAGAGGTGTTCAGTAAACAGCGAGCTCTTTCTCTTCCTCCTCATCGACCCTACGACTGTCCCATTGACCTCTTTCCCGGGTCCCCTCTGCCTTCCTCACGTCTGTTCAACCTGTCTTGCCCTGAGAGAAAATCCATGGAGAATTACATCCATGACTCCCTGAATGCCGGTGTCATTCGGCCATCCTCCTCCCCGGTCGGTGCTGGTTTTTTCTTCGTCTCCAAGAAGGACCGCTCACTGCGGCCCTGCATTGATTACAGGGGTCTCAATGCCATTACTGTACAGAACAAATACCCACTACCCCTCATTAACTCCGCCTTTGAACCCCTCCATGAAGCCACCATTTTTTCCAAACTGGACCTCCGCAATGCCTACCACCTCGTCAGTATCCGAGAAGGGGACGAGTGGAAGACGGCCTTTAACACACCAGTCGGTCACTTCGAGTATCTAGTGATGCCTTTTGGACTGACGAATTCCCCAGCAGTCTTTCAGTCGATGGTGAACGATGTGCTCCGTGACCTCCTCAACCGGTCAGTCTTTGTCTACCTGGATGACATCCTCATATTATCTCGTAACAAGGAGGAGCACATTATCCATGTCAGGCAGGTGCTGCAGAGACTCCTGGAAAACAGACTCTTTGTGAAGGCGGAGAAATGCGAATTCCATGTCAACACAATCTCATTCCTGGGCTACATCGTTGAGGAAGGAAAGCTTAGGACCGACCCTGAGAAGATCCAAGTGGTGGCGGGGTGGCCCAAACCAACCTCAGTTAAACAGCTTCAACGGTTTCTTGGCTTTGCCCATTTCTATTGGCGCTTCATCAGGGACTACAGCAGAGTGGTGGGTCCTTTAACCAGACTCACTTCCCCTACAACTGTTTTTTCCTGGACCCCAGAGTGCGATGCAGCCTTCTCAGAGCTAAAGAGACTCTTCACTACTGCCCCTGTGCTCATCCACACTGATTCCTCTCGCCAGTTCGTTGTGGAGGTCGATGCCTCCAACACCGGGGTAGGGGCAGATATTTCCCAGCGCTCGGAACGAGACCAAAAATTGCATCTGTGTGCATTTTTCTCTCGCCGCCTCACCCCAGCTGAGAAGAACTATGACGTGGGTAACGGAGAGCTGCTGGCTGTCAAACTTGCCCTAGAGGAGTGGAGGCACTGGCTGGAGGGAGCTGAACTCCCTTTTATTGTATGGACGGACCACAAGAACCTGGCGTACATCCAATCTGCCAAGCGCCTTAACTCCCGTCAGGCTCGATGGGCCCTGTATTTCGGCCGCTTCTCATTCACCCTCACCTACCGTCCAGGGTCACGGAACCTCAAGCCTGACGCTCTCTCTCGCCAGTTCGCTTCAGAAGGACCAGCTGCCAGTCCAGACACTATCCTGCCTGCCTCCTGCGTGGTGGGGGCTCAGCGAACGCAGCCTAACCCAGGTAACTGCCCAGCTAATAGTCTTTTTGTGCCTACCCCTGTTCGCTCCAAGGCCCTGCAGTGGGCACACGCCTCTCGTCTCTCATGTCATCCTGGTGTCCATCGCACACTGTTTATTCTCAGACAACGGTTCTGGTGGCCTTCCATGGCTCAAGACACCAGGGCCTTTGTTGCTGCCTGTACAGTATGTGCCCGCGCCAAGTCCTCCCACCAGTCTTCCTCTGGCCTGCTTCGCCTGCTGCCGGTACCTAGTCGCCCTTGGTCGCATGTGGCATTGGATTTTGTTACTGGACTTCCACTTTCACAAGGAAATACCATCATCCTAACTATTGTGGACAGATTTTCAAAGATGGTACACTTTGTGGCTCTTTTCAAGCTTCCCACTGCCCGAGAGACTGCAGATCTTCTGGTCATCCATGTAGTTCGACTTCATGGGATCCCCACCGACATCGTCTCTGACTGGGGTCCCCAGTTCATTTCCCACGTTTGGAAGGCCTTCTGTCAGGCTTCGGTGAGCCTGTCATCTGGCTATCAACCGGATTACTCTCCATGCTCCTTCTTCTCAAAATAAAACCTTTGTAACACTCTGCCGTGTCCTGCGTTTGGGTCCTCTCAGATAACCGTAACACAAGCTCTACATGTGGCCAAGAACAATAACTTTTGAGGTGAAGGTTACAAGACAAACTTTTTGGGATTTTGGCCACTACACACATATTTGTAGACAAATGGCCAATGATTTGTATATTATTATTTATAAAATTTTGGATGATTATTTCTGATGCATTTATGTGAAGCAGTATTTTAATGGTGTTGCTGGTAGAGATAAGCCAAGATGTAACTATTTTATATGTGTAACTTAATCAATAATGCCGTGTCACATTGTGTAAGCTAATTGTTTTTTCTAATATGTTCACACCTTTTGGGCCTTTGGGGACTCCGTAGGATCACCGCAGACAATTCAATTTCAGGAATTTACTTTGAAAACTTGCATGTAAAGTTTTCACGCTATTTGTTGTTAAATTAAAGTTAAAACGCTTCACTATCACTCATGTAACTTTGTCTGATCTCTCTCTCTCTCTCTCTCTCTCTCTCTCTCTCTCTCTCTCAATGTAATGAATTGATTATACTTCTTAATGTCAGTCTAAATAATAAAAGTATGTTGGTGCATCATGGCATGTGGCTCATTAAAAAAAGAAGTACAGCTATTATCTACCTCTTATTACATGGCTTAGTTGAATACTCGATTCTGATTGGTCAATTCAGAACACGTGACACGTTGTTAATACCGAACAGACAGACCGCTGTCAAGGACTTATTGACCGTTGTTAAGGATGCTCACATCTTCAGAAAGAAGTCCGGTCGATTTAACTGTATACAGTTGGGCCGAAAAGCAAACTGCATGCAGTTTGCTTTTCGAACTGGGACAAGAAAAACAGCGGAGAAGTAACGGGGCAGAAACCCTCCTTTTTACGCAGCGGTCCAGACATAGACATCAAACGGCGACACATATTCACTTGCCAGTTACTTTGTCATTAGGGCAGGGATATCTAGATACTTTCCAATGTTTGACATCATGAATTGTGCTACTTTTAAAGCAAGGAGCGATGTTTTCAAATCTGTAATCAAAAATCTCCTCAAAAACGCAAGCAGGTCCTACCGTTGGCTTTTCAAACTGACAAGAGACGCTCTCACTGTTTTTCAAATGTAACAGTTTGAAAAGCAAGCAAACTGTCTGATTGTCTTTAGTTTTCCGCTGTCGTGTGATAGCAACATGAAGGATTTTAACATTCATTTTAATATATTTGGAGAGCACAGTAATTTGGAGTAATAGTTAGTGGCTGATGAGTCCCCAGTGAAGAAAAGAAAAAGACAAGAGGGACAAGAAAACAGCGGAGAAGTAACGGGCAGAAACCCTCCTTTTTACGCAGCGGTCCAGACATATACATCAAATGGCAAAACATACAGTGTGCAGTTACTTTGGCATCAGGGCAGGGATATCGAGATACTTTCCAAGGTTTGACATCATGAATTGTGCTACTTTTAAAGCAAGCAGCGATGTTTTCAAATCTGTAATCAGAAAGCTCCTCAAAAACGCTATCGAAGCAGTTCCTGCCGTTGCTACGTTAGTTCAAACAGTAACATCGGACTATTTTTCTTCCCGGATGCATGTCAATTTAAATCAATACATACAACTATTTTTTAAATCAATAAAATCATTTTCTAAATCCATAAAAGCATTTCAATTAATATTGGGAGTCATAACGTTACTTTGTTGAGAATGTGGCCATGTAATAAGCGGCCTTCATGCCGATCTAGATCCCTCCGCTTCGCGTCGGGCTCCTGATCAGCCTGTCGGTGTTCTTTTCCCCATAATGACCGCGTCGCAGCACATTATCCCTTACTTATATGACTGATCGGCCCCACCGAAATACCTTTCTGGTTGTTTTTTAGTATAAAGGCTATATTTCTAGTAAAAATTATGACTACCAGCATTTTGCAAGCCGTGTATCAATCAAGATACAGATTCCAGCGCACAGAATCAAATCACAACAACTGAATCATATACGCAGGAAATGCATTGCTTTGCATTGCTGCCTGTGCTTTTTGTGCCACATGTTTTGCATTCAACTCCTCTATCCCGGACTCCGTCATTGTCCCCGACGAATTTACTATTTCTCGCCAGGACCGGACTGTAAACACAGGGAAAAGTAAGGGAGGTGTGTGCTTTATGGTGAACAATAATGGTGCTCGGATGTGGGGATTATTTATTCGGACTGTTCTCCTCATTTAGAGCACCTCATGATCGGTTGCCGGCCTTATTTTCTGCCGAAGGAATCTACATCGGTTGTGCTGACATAGCAGGTCACCAATCTTTGTCACAAACAGAAAATCTACCTGTGTCACTTGTATACCTTGGCCTTTAAACTCAAACCAAAGAAAACATTGTAGCACTGAAATGGTTAGGACCATTTTAAAACAATGCACCAGCAATTACAATGGTTTAGCTTATTTGAAGCTTATATACCTGCATGTTTCTCAGTGTGTGTTGCTTTATGGTTTATTACACTTATTGTAAGTTGCTTTGAATACAATGTAATGTAATGTTCATTGCTATATGAAGCAGATGAATGAAATAGACAAAATGATAAAAAGACAGCAGTCTGTCAGTATTTTTATTTTTTAAGTGACTTTCCTCTCAAGATGTTTATACCCTAACTGGAGTAGTAATTGTGCAAATACAGTCTACTGCTGCCTGCTGTTAAGTTGAGTTATTTCCTATCAGGCAGATGCAAGAACATGAGTGATAGTTGGCTGCTGGCTGTAGTGTATTGTTTGCCAAGAAGCAGAACCGTGATGTAATTAACAGAAGCTCAGTCAAAAGTATTATTTTGTCGTCGGGTTGGTTAGAGACTTTAGGCTGCCTAAGACTTGATGTTCCAGACCAACAGTTGCCTTGGGTGAAAATAATCCTGAATAATTTGAATAGGACCAGGAGGGGTTTCAAATGCAGAGGTATCTTTCCAAAAAACACAGGGTGGTTCAGTCCAGAGACTGCAGGAAGACATTGAACCATCCTCTACATTTGCCACAACGCAATGCAATGGATTATTGCTGGTAGATTAATTTGTGACGTTAGGTGTGCTGTGTACCTTTTGATTGTTGTAACCAAACTTTAAATTGCTGTTGTGATAACCAATCATAAAGGATAATCCTGTCTGACTATCCTCAACCATAATGCAGTTAAACTGAAAAGATAAGCAGCATGTAAAACAAGTATTGCACATAATTAGAAATAAAAGGGTAGAAAATATATAGGGGTGGGATATTATTTACATGTAGTGTGCAATAATGGCATATTAAATATAAAATGTACAGTGTGAAGTTGTGAAGTTATAAGTCCAGATAACAAAATAGAAACTATGGAAATCATCCTTTACGTAAATAAAATAATGTTTTTTAAACATTCTTGTTTTGTAAGTATTCCTTTTATCAGTCATGTCAAAGGTCTACACAACACAATCTGTTGACTTATACTTTAAACCAAAAACTTCCATCAAAAAGTGATTTGAATGTGTTGTCTGATGTCCTGAATGACAAGATGTATGTATTTGTCATTTAATTAAAGAAACCCTTTTATCTATTACATCATAAATGCAATTTAAATAATGAACACAGTGGACATTAGATCATGCCGTCCAAATGTTTTATTGACTTCAACTGAGAGCTGACGCGGTTAAAGGAATGAAGGTCTGGAGACACAGAATGTTATTAAGACAAAGATTTTAAACTTTTCATCTTCATAGCAGGTAACTTTGGCAAACAATGATGTACGATGATCACTATGTAGTCTATGATTATGATCCAGTGATTAGACATGTTTTAAGCCTTTAGATATCAGGAAATAAAACTTATAAAATAAAATAAAAAGTGTTACAATTATTAGAAAGAGAGAAAGGAGCGACTGAGGTTGCATGCCTGAACGCTGACTATAGGAGTAGACGGCTGAGGCCTTGGTAATTTATCCTCAACAAGCTCCATCAAAATTAAGATGTTTTTTTTAGCTCAATTGGACTATTTAGGTCACCAGGTCTTACTCATTGGCCTGCTGTAAGGCCCTATGGCAGATGCAGTTAGAGCTTTGCTTAACGTTTTCATATTATGCTTGGCAGTAAAGCAGATGCCCATTTAAAAAATGTCAATGGTTTAAAAAGAATATATATATATATAAAGTAGAACACAACCAACGCATTTGATGAAACAAGTTCTAATCTCATCAAGTCTTCCTCTTCATTCCTCGCCTCATTCAGAGGCTCCGGAGTTTAAGGACAACATCGGGCTTGGGCTCGAACTCCCTGCCAAAACACAGAGGAAAAAAAAAAAAAAACCCGCAATGATCAGGGTATGATACGGGCATTAGTGGAATAGGGTCTTCCTTGTTTATTCAATGAATTCCCATTCCCAAAACCCAGTACACTTTTAAAAAGACTGGGCAAGTTGTAAACAGAAATAAGTATGAGAGAGAAAGGGACAGCTGCTGCATTCACACCAGATAAGGCGTGCAGGCAAAGAGTGCCAGACTGTGCGGCAGTGCTGGAGTGTCACTTATAGCAGTGGTTCCCAACCGGGGGTACGGTGACCCCCCAGGGGTACTTACCGTGGTGGGCCGCCAGAGCCAGTATGTTTGGATTTATGAAGGCTAAAGTGTTCCCAGTAAAGAAAATATAAAGAAAGCAAGAACAAGCAAACAGCCGACACAAAAAAAAACGGTTGAAGACCAAAAAAACTCTGGAGAGCTGAAGGACAATGAAATCAGGAGAAGAAGACAGACAGGAAGTAAACACTAAAGGGAACAGCAATGTTGCGGGTCGAATTGTCAGTTTAGCTTAGGAACCCCCTAACGGAGTGAAAATGACCCAGAAGTACCTCAGTAGCAGCCATGATAAAAGCTGTTCGAATTCTCTATGATAGGAGATTTTAAACTTCCATGAAACATTGGACCTTTCTTCGAAAAGAGAAAATGCTGCCCCACAATACCTTGCGGCCGCAACATTTACCGTGACACAACATTTACCGTGACACAACATTTACCGTGACACAACATTCGGCCATTCACGGTAAACGGATCGTGACCGAGAAATGTGTATGAACATAACAAGACAAGCATACGTTTCACTTCACCTTTTTATTTCAATTCCAACCTTGGTCATAAGGAATACATTTTTCACTGTTGTCCACGTTCTTGAAGAATAAAACAACACCATAAGAACACGGTGCAATGTTTTCTAGATGCCTTTACAGTAGTCTGCCGTTGTAGTTGAAAAAAGAAAAGAAAAGTCTCTTTGCCTAAGTCCTTTTTGAATTCTCCTATCCAATATTCCTTAACCCTGTGACGTTTCACACAGAGGTCAAGGAATAGTAGATAGGAAAACACGATAGGAGCTGATTTTTTGACTATTCGACTGCAACCCAGAAGAAGACAGGCAGGAAGTTAACACTTAAGGGAACAGCAGAAGAAGACAGGAAGGAAGTAAACACTAAAGGGAACACGTTATAGGCAATGTTTAAACACTGGTTAATGGAAAAGGATGGACAGACCTGGACAGAGGGTTTTTTTCATAATGTAGGTACACTTTATTTTCGGGCTCAATAGCATAACATGACTGACATTAAAGCTATAATTTATATAATATTATGAATATTATGAATGTGTGTGTGGCTCAGTGAGATAGTGTGTTGATCTTGGATCAGGGGAGGCACAGGTTCCATCCCCATCAGCATGTCACTGTGTCTCTGGGCAGTGTTGTGTCTCGTCAGATTTGTTAGTTTTTTGTTTGTTGTCTGGCATTTCCTGTTTTATTTTGACACTAATCTCCCCTCTCATTTCAGGTAGTTTGACTCCTCCCCATGTGTGTTCTTCACTGACCTCATTACCTGCCCCGCCCTTATTGTTTGTACCTGTAGAGCCCCTGTGTGTGTATTTAATCTGTGTTTTCTCTGTGCCAAGTGCCAGATCGTTTCGTGCCTTAGAGTCGAGCATTCCAGCGTTTTCTTTAGCCTTACACATATTTAGAGATTAGACAGCCAGTGGATTTCTGAGCTAGAGAGTGAGTTAGTATTAGTAAGTATTTAGTAATTATTTTGTATCTAAGTTTGTTTGTATTGCCCTGCAAATCACCCAAGTAAATACTTTTTTTTTAACCGTCTTTTTTGTCTCGAGTCGTGCACTCGGGTCTTGTCATTTTCTTGTGTGCCCCAGTCGTAACAGGCAGACATCCTGTGGGGATTGCCCACAGTACTGAATGTAAGTAAGTCACTTTGGATAAAAGCGTCTAACAAGTTAAATGGAATATAGTGTGTGTGTGTGTGTGTGTGTGTGTGTGTGTGTGTGTGTGTGTGTGTGTGTGTGTGTGTCTCACGTGATTGTTATCTCTGCCCTTTTTAACATCCGTCTGGAGGCTTCTGTTTCCACACGATCATGGAGCTCATCAGAAAGAAAGACGACTTCTTTCATACCTGGATACATAAATAACTTATTAATTGTATAGCAGAATCATGGCAGTTGAAGTAAAAGAGAGGAAAGGAGAATAAGAAGTGGAGTAACTCAAATGAAATCTATCTGATCTGTATAACAAAAATATTAATGTGCGTGTATACAAAACAGACTGGGAAACTGAATTTACCCCCTCGAGTGATCAATAAATCATAATCCTTCAAGTTTCAATAGGTCCTCAACTCAACATTTCAAGTGTCTTTTCTGAAAAGCACTCTATAATAAAATGTTCTATTATTATTATTATTTTTTGTCGGTGCTCTGGCACTAATAATAACTTTTTGGATGTCAATAGACCCTTCGCTCTGATTCTGTCGTTGCTCGGCCCCTAATGATAATTAAAGCTGCAAGCAGTGATGAAAAGGGGTGTGTTGAAGTCCACAGGCATGGAAACGGCATGATGAAACCTCACCCTTCAATATGGTCCTCGCCGACCTCTCGGTCGCAGACTTTAATAGTGATAATAATAATTGTTTAGATTCCACTAGGGTCCTACAACTATACCTGGTCAGTGCTTGGACCCTAATCAATTATAAGCATTTGCAAATATATGCATATTTATTTTATCCAATACTTAAAAAAACGAAATGAATAAAGCGAATTACTAACTAAAAAGGTTATGTAATGTGACACTTATTTTGAAAAATTTCATAAACTGAATTTAGTTATTGTTGCAGTATGGATAGGGACAACATTTTTGACTGATGGGAGTGAAAGCAGCACTCAGTTTATTCAACTGTAAAAGTGCAATCAAAATATTTTGTCACTCAAAACCATGAATAATCACACGCGCACACACAGTATTTACTGCTATGTACTGCATCGGCAGATCACTGCATTGCACTTGATTTATGTTGCGTGTGTGTGTGTGCATGCGTGTGTGGGTATGGGTACGTGTGTGTGTGTACGTGTGCGTGCGTGCGTGCGTGCGTGCATGCATGCTGCAGTGACCCACCAGCCTGGATGATCAGCTTGGCACACTCGTTGCAGGGGAACAGAGTCACATAGATGGAGCAGCCCTTCAGATCGCGTTGATGGCGTTGAGCTCTGCGTGGCACACTTGTATAACAAACAAGTTATAAACAATCAGACATGCATGATATACATGTGCTCCAATGATAGTGTGATTTATTTGTCACAGAAGGAATAGACCTCTCCTAACACACTATAGAAACCCAAATGTGATCATAAGGCATTTTAATGATAAAACTATTCTACATTTTGGATTTTCCAACAAATTGTTTGATTTCAGAAAAAAAGAAAATCTAAAAGTTAAGCAACAAGGAGAAGTGTGTGCATCCTCACCATAAGGGTTTTTGGTGTTCAGCTCATCATCAGGAGGAGTATCAGCCTTGACAGCATTATAAATGGCATCAACAGCGGCGGCGTCCATGCCAGTAGCCTTAGCAGCGTCAGCAGCCTCTCTAGCTTTAGAGCGGTACCACGGCATGTGATCTTCACAGCCGTTTGGCATCTTATTGTAACCAACGCCAACTACCTTTTTGTCCTGGTTCACAATACACGCCCCAACCTGCACAGGGGGTGAGGGGTTCCAGAGTTTAGTCTAGCTGAACTTCTTTTAAATACCAAATATTACATTGCATCATGAAATAATCCAACATCAGATGCAACAACCCGCTGCCCTCAGGAGAAAGTCACTCTCTAAAAGGCACGGACATTTTAAGGATCACTTTAAATTCTGAACATCCATTCCTTCAACCGTCATTATCTAATACACACCAGCACTCAGCTTGAATGAATTTGCGAAGATCTTTTTGAAAATGTTTGTTGAAGATTTAAGAGCCTGTTATCAGATTATTATTAGTGCTGCAAAATTAATCTACTTAATGCAATAAAAACCTCCAACAGTTCTGCCAAGATGGAAGAGGGAATATGTTTAGTGAATCCAGATTAGAGTACTACATCGGCGATAGGGCTTCACGTACTACATATATTTATTAATAATTGATCGAATAGATTCCATTTTTACTTCCAGAATAATAAAACAATTGTTCTACTGAAATAAATATCAACAACTGTATCCTTAATATTTTATTTGACATGTCGATCAATTATTAGTAAAGACTATAGTGGAATATTGTTAAAATAAGTATAATTTCCAAATCACCATTATCATAATATCATAATACCACACACACACACACACACACACACACCCACACCACACCCCCACCCCCCCACAAGACGAACATATTTTGGAGACTTTCCATGTGAAATCTAAATTCCATTCTGATGTTGACATTCATCAACATATAGTTAAACAGTCTACTACTCCTACACACACCAGTGGAACAGGCTGCAGTTGTTACTGATATCTCCCTTCTGTCCTTTGGGTTTGAGCAAAAGCTTTGCCTGGAAGTACGGTTTTGCTTAATGTCGGTCAAATCAGTTTTGGCAGCATGTCCAGCAGCTCTTTGACTTGTGACTTTACCTAAAAGTAAGTCATATAGATAAGCATCTGAACTTTATTTTAATAAAGTCATAAATATGTTCTTATGAAATGCAGGGAGCAGCAACTTCCTGGTCGTGAATTCTTACTTACATACTTGATAATAAAAACATGTCATTAATTAAGGTTTCCAACTAATTAATGACCTAATTGATGTTTCAGCATTAGTGCTGATAGTAGGCTTACTTATTTATCAAAAGTATACTGTAACAAAAGAAGATGTAAAATATAACTTATTACATCCACTCAAGTACTTTCAAGTTATTTTAGCTCAGCATTTCACTTTAACACTTTATATTATTGCTTTCAACTAACCCAATACAGTTAGGTGAAATCTGAACATAATACATCTAATTAAAGTCAAGGTTTCAGTTTTTTCAGTGCTTTCTCTCGGGGATGTTCGTGCCTCTCATATCGAAAGTTTACAAACAGTTTGAACTACTTACTCTTTAGTTTGAGCTGGTGTCTGCTGCGGATTGTCTGCCATAGTGCTCTGATGCTGGACCCCTCAAAGTCTGTGCCTCTCTCTGGACTGTACGCTGCTGACAGTTAGTTGAACGTTAAGTAGCGGTGGAAGAAAGTTCCACCTCAAATGACGTCAACACTGTTAGAACAGGGTACAAAATACTGGACTCAAATGCGACGGCTCAGATTTTAATGAAAAAATAAAACAAAGTTTTAACAAAAAAATCACTCAAGCGAGGACAAAACAAAACTTCAAGATTTTAAACAAAACTCTTCTCTCTGGTTTTAACGCTGGGTCTCTGGACATGGAAGCACACTGAAACAAGACGAACTGGCACAAGACAAAGGGAGACAAGGACTATTTATACATGAGGGAATAGGGACCAGGTGGGAACAATCAGGGGCGGGGCAGACACTGACGAGGACGGAAAATCACCCAAAGTGAGGAATTAAAAGGACCTGAAAGGAAAGACAAGAGGTAAGTACAAAATAAAACAGGAAATGGGAAAACGAGACCTGACATGAAATAGACAGACAAGACATGAAGTAACAAGAAAACGTGACTCTACATAGAAACCTTACTAGACTTGGAATTACATACCTGACTAAACATGAAGTGACAGACATAAAACAAACACGACTAACACAATTGACGAGACACCACAAACACAGGATAGGTTATTCCTGGTTGCCGCCCTTTAAATGAATATTTAGAGCCTCGCCTACGGAGCTTATTTTCTTGCACTTTTTTTTAACAATAAAAAAGGTTAGGGTTTAGGGTATTTTATATTGTATATATAACCTATTTATTGTTAAATTAAAGTGTTCTTAATGCACAAGAGAAACAATGTGTTCAGACAAACAAACTAAAATATAGTATAAAACAGCAGAAAATATTCATGATACCCTAGAATTCTGTTTACTGTAAGTACAGTAAAAGTACTTAGTTATAATGCAGTATACAAAAATGACATCACCCATCTCTTAGTTCATCAAAACACCAAAGACACAGAGGAAATATTTGCATCATCAGCAGATAAAAACGACAGGCCATTCTATCGCTCACCCTTTTGCACGCATAGGATGGAAAGCAGGAAGCAAATATTTATTGTATATTTGTGACCGTGCCCTAAAGGTAGTGAATAGCAATGACACACACAGGTCATTGTTTATAAGTCAAGGTGGCAAAAAGAGCCAATGTGATGTACTGCTGCATTGTTTCTTCGAGAGCTGGAATAACAAGTGACGTGAAAATAATGCATGGATGAAATGTTAATGTGTGGTTCAGTTGCCTCTATGCATTGAATAAAAACAATTGCATTTGATACAAAATTATCCTCCTGTGGCCAAGGAATTCTATATTATTATTTATAACATTTCTAATGATTATTTAAGATACATTTATGTGAAGCAGTATTTTATTGGTGTTGCTGGTAGAGATAAGTAAAGATGTAACTATTTTATAGACTACTATGTAGCTTTATCAATAATGCCGTGCCATATTTTATAAGCTATTTGTTTTGAATGTAAAGTAGTGAAGTGGGAGTTTAAAGTAACAGAGATTTAGAGAGAAGTAGAGCAACCTCCTTATGCCCGGGCATCTGAAAATATGTTTTGTGTGCACACTTTTGGGCCTTTGTGGACTCCGTAGAATCACCGCAGACAATTACATTTCAGGAAGCTACTTTGAAACTTGCATATAAAGTTTTACGCTATTTATTGTTAAATGAAAGGTAAAAAGTTTCACTATCAATCATGTAACTTTCTCTCTCTCTCTCTCTGTCTCTGTCTCTGTCTCTCTCTCTCTCTCTCTCTCTCTCTCTCTCTCTCTCTCTCTCTCTCTCTCTCTCTCTCAAAAGCACGTTTTGTTCAACCGGATAATATCCACATATCTACCCTACTTTTATAATTTACGAATCATAAGTCTAATCGCCAGAAGCAAAATGCTAATGTTATGCTATAAACGAACTACAGCCGTGTACAGCAGGGTCGCACAACTTCAACGGCATGCCAACTTAAGATCCATATTCAAAAATACAGATTCAAAATTGTACAAGTTGAAGCGTTTGTTTTAACAGTTTGCAAGAGCGCAGGACAGGTACTTGCTTTCAAGCAGAACAGGGGCAAACAAACTTAGCGGGAGTGTTTACGTGTTCGGTGTAATGACGTACAACGTCCTCGACAACTTTTGTTGTCCTATTCAGCCACTTGTTAACAACCATCGTTTTTTAAGACATGTAAACTCTTCAAAAATATAAATATATTTATATATAATATAAAATAATTATTTTGTGAAAATAAATGTAAGATGTTGTGTAATTGCTGATATGGAATAGGCTGTATTTACACCATAACGGTGCACAGCTGATAGAAAGGGACACCTGGTGGTTAAAGCACATTATTTAATTTTATTATTTTATTATTAGATATTAATATGATCCCTATAAAGTATATTCATTACTCATTATTCTCTATTAATATTTAATTAAAGACTGTCTATAATGACTATTTTGCACATCCCTTTCAAGATTTCAAAATGTTCTAAGGTTTATTGCCATCATACACAACTACGGTGTAGTTATGCAATGAATGAAAAACTTGGGTCGCAGGTTCCTCAACAGTGCATTACAAGACATCTATCAATATGTGTGTATACCTCCACCATTAAACTGTCATATTCTGCACATTTCTTATACTATCTACATACATCTTAAAAGTATAATACATATATAATATCAGTTAAAATAAATGCTTCAACATAGTTAACATGGCAGGAAAGCAATATATTAGACGTTAAGTACTTTGTCAGGCTTAATATTTATCTGTAGATACAAATGTCACTGTGTGTGCTGTGCTCTGCATGTGTGACCATTAAAGGAATGGTATGCTCATGACACTCATTTTTAAATAATTATCATCCGATAAAACAGACCAGTCTCTGCCAGTCTCTCTCTTTTTTTTTTTAATCCGATGACATTATCAGTGATTTTAAACTGATTATATACCGAAATAACATCAACACTGTGGGCGCTGCCATTTTCCGGACGTGACGTAAACCATGCGTTTGGTTTTCGAGGACACGTTGATCTCCATGTTATTTACTGTAGTTTCTCTCTTCAAATATGCCTCACTGTATCGCGAAATATTGCCACAATTCTGATAGGAACAATCCACGGAATGCTCGGTTCCATCTGTTGCCAAAAGGTAAGCGTAAGAAGTACATTCAGAGGCAGTGGCTAGCGAAATGTGGCCGGCCCGAACCGAGAGATTCACAGGCTCATGTATGCAGCGAACATTTCAAATTTCCGGACGACTACTCTGAGAGTATGATAAAACATAACATGGGATTTATGGAACAACCATTACTTAATAGAGATGCAGTACCATCGGTCTTTCTGGTGTCATCACCGACCAGGACACCAGTTCGGCCAGTTGAGAAATCGCCCTCTGCAAGTGTGAAGCGACGGAGGAGCAGAAGTAGTGCTCGGAGTAAGAATAAGGTATGTTATAGCGCATTTCCATTGCAGCGGCTTGCCCCGTTTTAACGTCCTTTAGCGTCCAGGCCAGGACAGTTTTTGGTGGCCTTTCCATATAGCGTAGTACCGGCTAGTGTGTATTTTACCCCAGTTTTTTCCGGCCCCATAAAATCGTGATTCTATGGCCAGGGACAACGAAGCTGAGTATGCTAAACTAGAGAGGGAATCGCTAGCAAGGGTGGTACTACATGCATACATATAGTATCTTATATCATCTTCCCATTATACACACATGCATTTCCAAACATTTGGACTACCTATGTTGCAAATGTATTATCTTTTCAATTTACACACGGCATCTATTGCACGTCTGTCCGTCCTGGGAGAGGGATCCCTCCTCTGTTGCTCTCCCTGAGGTTTCTCCCATGTTCCCTTTATCAAATATAAAAGTCAGCCGAATTAGTGTTGATACTGCAAGGAGATATTGTGTGAAAAGAAATGTAAGATGTTGTTTAATTGCTTATATATTTATGATCCACGTCACGTTTTCAGTT
Source organism: Pseudochaenichthys georgianus (assembly GCF_902827115.2). Taxonomy (NCBI): domain Eukaryota; kingdom Metazoa; phylum Chordata; class Actinopteri; order Perciformes; family Channichthyidae; genus Pseudochaenichthys; species Pseudochaenichthys georgianus. The sequence goes on from NC_047509.1 coordinate 18,444,900, forward strand.
TTGGCGGCAGTTCTTCATGTTTGTCTAGAAGTCTTCTCAGCAGAGCTCTATAAATAGAGAACTACGGCAGATATGTAATATTTAATGCAGCCGAACCGTGTATTACAATGCCGTTATGTGATGACTTTCAAAGAGAAAAGCAAGCACACTCGGAATGAAGTATTATTTAAAAAAAATTCAGATTTCACATCGCATATACACCAAATCCCAGCGTGCATTGCGGCTAAACCATCCAATCATCGAGCTGAGGATCTTGCCTACTATACGTCTGTTTCCGGTTTCGTTTATGACGGATGTATTTTGTTATACACACATTCCTTCACATTTAAATTTTAATTTACATTAAAGTATTTCGTGAGGCCTTCTAACATGTTTTTAAATATAACTATGGTTGTAGTTGAAGAGTTTGTAAATTAACATGAACCGAAGCTGTTGCCTGGCAACGCAATCGCACAACGTCACGTCCGTTAATTCCACATCCACACGCATGGATTAACATCGATTTGATACATTAATGTAGCCTTTGTTTCTGCTAAAAGAGGTGTTGACCAGCTGGGGCTACAAGAAAATTGGCGTAATCGAGTGTGACTATTAAAAAATAAATCATTATTATATTAATATTGACAATAACAACCGACCGTCGGGGTAGCATTTGCTTGGCATTTCCGGTTATTTCTCCACTGGTTAACATGGGTTAACAATACCGTGTAACTGTCACGTTTGAAGGGACAAAATCGTGACATCTTCACGTCTCCCAGCATGTGAAATCGTCACATGTTCACGTCTTGCCGTGATACCGGGTTGCACCAAAGATGGATCGCGGTAAACGCTCTAAAGTGAGGCTCCACTACACTAAAAAAGAAAAAGACAAGGCACAGTGTAATGCCTGTTAATAGTTTGCCACAGGCATAGAGCTCAGTTAAAATAAAGCACAGCTATTGTGCAATACATTTATATTGCATGTATATTTTGTATTTGTAAAAATGTCAGTTAAAGCTTAAAAGAATAAAGATATTTTTGTTATCTAAACGTTTGACCTCTTTCTTTTACATTACATTACAATACATTACATTGCATTTAGCTGACGCTTTTATCCAAAGCGACTTACAATAAGTACATTCGACCAGGAAGACACAACCTTGAAGAAAACAGAATCATATAAGAACATCAGTTTTCATAGAGCCAAACATTTCAAGTGCCACTCAACTGGCTTTAGATAAGCCAGTCCTTTATTAGTATATAAGTGCTCTGTTAGCAGTTCTTTGTTCGTCATTCTATCGCTCGAAGTGGAGTCGAAAGAGATGAGTTTTCAGTCTGCGCCGGAAGGTGTGTAAGCTTTCTGCTGTCCTGATTTCAATGGGGAGCTCATTCCACCATTTTGGAGCCAGGATAGCAAACCCACGTGTTTTTACAATTTTGGAATCGAAACGGGGAATCGATAAGAACCGGAATCGATAAGCAGAACCGGAATCGGAATCAATACATTTCAAACGATACCCATCCCCAGTCTTGTTCTTGTTCTATCAGATTCAATATGTTTTTACACTTTCCTGTTTAGATTCTGCCTCATGTTTGTTCTCATTGGTCCTTATGAAACAACATTTTCAATTTCTTATGCAATATTGCTCTAAGATTTCCTACTAAAATAATAGACACTTTGGACATTTATTAATCCTAGTTGATTTTGAGTCATCAGTAGGCAAGGCAAGGCAAGTTTATTTATAGCGTACCTTTCAACACAACGCAATTCAAAGTGCTTTACAAGAATAAAAGACAATAATATCTAACAGCACTAACATGTGTAGTCACATTTGTCAAACGTTTTTTTTAGAAATGTTGCTTCATTTGGATGGAAAATTTGCGAGGCGAAAATGTACCTCACTCTTAGTTTATCAAATCATCAACTCGTGAAAAAATGAAAAAATTGGCATCAACAGCACGAAAACTAAACCGGTAGCAACCATGTTGTCAAAGTAGCAGCAAAAAGAGCCAATGTGATGTACTGCCCGCTTGTTTGTTTGAGAGCTTGCACAACAACTGACAAGTGAAGAAATGCATGGATGAAATGTTGATGTGTGGTTCAGTTGTCTCTATATGCATTTAATCAAAACAATTGAGTTTGATATTAAATTCTCCTCTAATGGAAATGTGTCACCTGGGAGCACCTTGAATCTACTGTGATACAGAGCTGGAAGAAGTATTCAGGTGTTTAACCTAGGTTAAAGTTACTAAACAGCAAAGTGAAAGCACTTATTCAGTATTCACAATATGAACTCAAAGTACGAAACTGCCACATATTTGACAAATGGCAGTATTTTAATGGTGTTGCTGCTAGAGATAAGCTCAAATGTAACCATTTTATAAACGAATGTGTAGCTTAACCCAGGGGTTCCCAAACTTTGCCATGCCAAGGACCCCCATATAGCATTATCCTCTGGCGGGGACCCAGATTTTCCCTCTCAGTAGCGACAGCTCGATTCTGATTGGCTTGAAGGGCGGTCGTGTGATTCAAAAAATAGGAAAAGATTGGCATCAAAAGATACATAGATTGATAGATATGCAGTTATTAATAACATCTAAATATTTTTAAAAAAGAATTAAACTTTAAAAAAAATAAAAAATCCCGTTTTCCTCAAGCTTTGAGTGACCCCCCTCGCACCCCCTCGCGGCCCCTGGGGGGTCGGGGCCCCCACTTTGAAAAACACTGGCTTAACCAATAATGTCGTGTCACATTTAATAAGCTAATTGTTCTGAATGTAAAGTAGTGAAGTGGGAGTTTAAAGTAACAGAGAATGGAAAAATAAATGGAAGAACAAGTTCCTCATTAGATTTCATAAGCAGAGCAACTTCCTTATGCCCGGGCAGCCTAACATATTTTCTATTATGTTCACATTTTTGGGCCTTTGGGGACTCCGTAGAATCACCGCAGACAATTACATTTCAGGAAGCTACTTTGAAACTTGCATGTCAAGTTTCACGCTATTTATTGTTAAATGAATGGTAAAAAGTGTCACTATCACTCATGTAACTGTGTCTGTACTCTCTCTCTTTCTCTCTTTTTTTCTCTCTTTCTCTTTCTCTGTAATGAGTTGATTCAACTTCTTAATGTCAGTATCAATAATAAAAGTATGTTGGTGCATCATGGCATTTGGCTCATTAAAAAAAAAAGTACAGCAATTATCTACCTCTTGTATGACTGGTCGGCCCCACCTGCACTAGCAGGTAAACACAATGGAGGAATCAAATACATTATAAGTAAAACCACTGCATTCCAGCAGTCAGCAGCGCATTATATAAGCTGTGTGAGAACTACCTGAATGTTGCTTTAGGTTGTATCTGTAACTTTTTATTACACAGAATAACATAAAAGGAGCACGTAAAGTTTATTATTTCATTGTTTATGAGTGAGCATTCCGGTGCACTTTCTAAAATAAAATAAAAGCTTTACTGCCAGGTAGATTGAGTATGAAATGAAGACGAAATTAGTTCACTGATCATGTAAGAGAACCGGTGTTTCTCCTTGCATTGTTTTTAGATATAAAACAACTAGGTGTGTCTTGTTCTTGTTCTATCAGATGTTTAATGATTCAACATGTGTTTACACTTTCCTGTTTCGATTCTGCCTCATGTTTGTTCTTATTGGTCCTTATGAAACAACATTTTCAATTCCAATGCTAAATTGCTCTTCTCATTTACTACTAACAAATAGACACTTTGGACATGTATTAATCCTAGTTGATTTTCAGTCATCACTAGGCAAGGCAAGGCAAGTTTATTTATAACGCACCTTTCAACAAAAGGCAATTCAAAGTGCTTTACAAAAATGAAAGACAATAAGATCTAACAGCACTAACGTGTGTAGTCACATTTGTCTACAAATTATTTACAAATGTTGCTTCATTTGGATGGAAAATGTGCGGGGCGAAAATGTACTTCACTCTTAGTTTATCAAATCAGCAAATCATTGTAGAAAAAAATGAAAATTGGCATCAACAGCACGAATAAACAAAACCGGTAGCAACCATGTTGTCGAAGTAGCAGCAAAAAGAGCCAATGTGATGTACTGCCCGCTTGTTTGTTTGAGAGCTTGAATAACAACAGTTCAATCAGGAGAGACGTTGATGTATGAAATACATATTTATTATTGGGACACGTAATATGAATGAAATAATGATTGCCAGAATTGAGACAGGAGAATGGAATGGTGTTTGACGATCAGGCCCCGGTTTGCAGGATTATCATTCAGGAGGGGAAGAACCGCTCCGAAGAAACCCCCCAGGGTTTAGACACTGGCGGTGGTGATAAGTAGGTGGGACCGGTCTGAAGGGAGAAGGATTAGCTTGGTCCTGTAGGAGACGGGAGGCAAAAGGAGGGTTGCGTATTGTCACCTGAAATGATAGCTGACAAGAGGGAAGAGCAGATATAAAGGGATTAGCGGGTGCAACGATAGGCTTGTGAGAATGGAGAGAGGAGTGATTGGTTAGATGGGGAGTGATGCCCCCGATCACTTAATGAGGGAGGAGAGAGTAATGAAGTGACGTGTAATATGAATGAAGAGCTTGGTCTTCCTGATTGAACTTGCGCTGAGCTTCATTTCAATCAGGAGAGATGTTGATGTATGAAATACATATTTATTACTGGGACACGTAATATGAATGAAATAACGATTGCCAGAATTGAGACAGGAGAATGGAATGGTGTTTGGCGATTAGGCCCCGGTTTGGAGGATTATCATTCAGGAGGGGAAGAACCGCTCCGAAGAAACCCCCCAGGGTTTAGACACTGGTGGTGGTGATAAGTAGGTGGGACCGGTCTGAAGGGAACAGGATTAGCTTGGTCCTGTAGGAGACGGGAGGCGAAAGGGGTGGAGGAGGGTTGCGTATTATCACCTGAAATGACAGCTGACAAGAGGGAAGAGCAGATATAAAGGGATTAGCGGGTGCAACGATAGGCTTGTGAGAATGGAGAGAGGAGTGATTGGTTAGAAAAATATGAAATATAAGGTACTATATTTTAAGTAATCCTATCTACTATTCCTATTTTCGAATAATGTGTAAACTATTTTAAAAATACTTTATGAAATCCTATGTTATGTTATAAATATTAAAATAAAGAACTAAATGAATAAATAAATAAATGAATAAATAAATAATTAAACAAAAGCCAGAGAGAAAAAGTGAGTTTTAAGTGTTGATTTAAAAACCCCCAGGGTCTGGGCCGACCTCACATGGAGGGGCAAAGTATTCCAGAGCCTAGGGCCAGCCACTGCGAAAGCTCGGTGCCCTCGGGTTTTAAGCCTGGTCTTAGGCACTATCAACAGCAGCTGATCAGCCGAGCTTAAGGCTCTGCCTGGGGTGTAGCGATGGAAGAGTTCGGCTATATAGGCAGGAGCCAGCCCATTTAGGGCTTTAAAAACAAATAAATGGAGTTTAAAATCTATTCTGAACCGAACTGGAAGCCAGTGCAATGAAGCCATAATTGGGGTGATATGGTCACGCTTTTTATGGCCAGTGAGAAGACATGCAGCTGCATTCTGAACTAGCTGGAGGCGTCTAATTGAGGCCTGGTCCATACCCACATACAGCGCATTGCAGTAATCCAGTCTCGAGGTAACAAAGGCGTTAATAACCCTTTCTAGGTCTTTAAAAGATAAAAACGACTTGGTCTTAGCCAATAGTCGTATTTTGAAAAAGCAGGTATTGACTACAGTGCTAACCTGCTTATCAAATTTAAAGGCACTGTTGAAGGTCACTCCAAAGTTCATAACAGAGGGGAGGATATTTTTATTGAGGGAGCCCAGAATATCAACCGGGGAGACTGTTGGTTGGGGTCCAAAAAAGATGACCTCGGTCTTGCTCTCATTGAGGGTGAGGAAGTGTTGGCTCAGCCAGGATTTAATCTCTGTTAAGCAATCCTTCAACTGATGTAGTGAGTTGGCATTGAGAGGCAGATCAATCTGTACATCATCAGCGTAACAATGGAAGGGGATATTATGTTTTGTGAGAATTGAACCTAGGGGCAGTATGTACAATAGAAAAAGGATGGGGCCCAGAATCGAGCCTTGGGGAACCCCACAGGTAAGAGGGGCTTTGGCAGAGGAGAAGACACCTAACTGCACTGAGAAGCTACGGTCCGTCAAATAAGACCTGAACCATGCAAGGGCAGAGCCTGTAATGCCTGCGGACTGTTGAAGCCGTGACAACAGGATACTATGATCCACAGTGTCAAAGGCAGCAGTTAAATCTAACAGCACCAAGACAGCTGGGCTGCCTGAGTCGGCGGCTAAGAGCAGATCATTACAAACTCTTAAAAGGGCTGTTTCAGTACTATGGATAGGTTTAAAGCCAGACTGAAATTTTTCATGGATACCATGCGTGGTTAAAAATGACTGCAGCTGGGCGTAGACTACTCGCTCCAGGGCTTTAGATAAAAAGGGTAGCTGGGAGATGGGCCTGAAATTTGCGAGAATGGAGGGATCGAGATTTTTCTTTTTAAGTAGTGGCTTAACCACGGCATGTTTGAAGGCAGCTGGGACACATCCTGAGCTAAGAGAAGTGTTTACAAGCAATAAAACACTTGCTCCAACTGATTCAAAAACATCTCTAAGTAAGCGAGAGGGAATGCTGTCTAAGGTGCAGTTAACCTAAGATAACCGGTGTTTCTCCTTGTATTGTTTTTAGATAAACAAAAACTAGGTGTGTCTTGTTTTTGTTCTATCAGATGTTTAATGATTCAACATGTTTTTACACTTTCCTGTTTCGATTCTGCCTCATGTTTGTTTTCTGTGGTACTTGGTATGCCTTCATGCCTGCGAGCAGTGGCCGCAGTTGCAATAGTTATCAAGCAATCCTCTCCCATTGTACTGGCCAGTGACTGTGTAGTTCATGTCCCACATGCAGTTTTGTACATTCTGAACACCTCTGCTACTCAGCATATGACAGCAGCTCAGCTTTCTGGTTACGAGGCGGTCATTCTTTCAAGCCCGCACATCCCTCTCAGGCGCTCCCCTCCTCTGAACCCAGCCACACTGGTCCCAATACCAGACTTTGATCTAACACATGACTGCATCACGACCATTGATCTGTCTTCTTCCCCCAGAACTGATATGTTGCAAACTCCAATCCCAAATTCAGATATGATTCTGTACACAGACGGGTCTGCCTGACACATTACACTTATCTGGCTATGCTGTTGTGAACGACTTAGCTGGCTCTTAGAAAGCCAAGCATTGCCGATGCTAGGGAGAAAGACTTATGGCTGCGCAGAAGTTGTACACTTGACGCAGAGTCCCGCTTGTGGCTCCACCCAGATGGCCGAATGGTCTGCCCCCGTTCGTTCCTCCATGTTTTGGCACATGTTGCACATGGCTCTACACATGTAGGAAAAGGCGGGATGAATGGGATTATACAATCACAATGGTTGGCCCCAGGCATCACACTAGTGACACAGGCCCTAGTAGATAGATGCATGACATGCCAGCAGACGAGAAAGAAAAGCGGCCCAGTCCAACACGAACACTTGGTACCCCCCTCGGGCCCTTTGTAAATATGCAAATCGACTTCTCACACATGCCACCATGTCAAGGTTGCAAGTATCTCTTGGTAATAGTGTGCCAGTTCTCCAAATGGGTAGAGGCCTACCCAACCAGAAAAGAAGACGCTAGAACAGTTGTAAAGTGTCTTCTCAAAGATGTTATTCCTAGATTTGGTGTGCCCACAGGAATTAACAGTGACAGAGGTCCAGCATTCGTTTCTAAGATAACCCAGAGTCTAGCTACAGTGTTAGGGTTCAAATGGCAGTTGCACGTTCCCTATCACCCACAGAGCTCAGGCCAGGTTGAGAGAATGAACTTGACCATAAAGGAGAAACTCACCAAGACAATGTTGACCACAGGATTGAAATGGGTAGATGCGCAACCACTAGTCCTGTGCTCCATCAGAAGCACACCAAATGCTATGACAGGGCTTAGCCCCCACAAAGTATTTTGGGTAATGTCCACAGGGTCCAGCCCCCCAGTAACACCCCATAAACGTACTCTTTTGTAGACAGATGATTACATGACTATGTGAAATATCTAACCGACATGTTGAGAAAGTTTCACAGGCAGGTGGCTGACAGGCTCCCTCAGCCTGGAGAGGAGCCCACCCACCCTTTTCAGATTGGTGATAATGTGCTAATCAAGTCTCTTGAAAAATATGCTTTGTCTCCCAGGTGGAAAGGTCCTTTCCAGGTGTTAGTAGTGACCAGAACAGCCTTAAAAGTCCAAGGTAGGACAGAGTGGATCCACGCTTCACGATACCGTCTGTCTCCTCCACCGGTCAGTGGGGAGGGTCAAGGTGTTGGCGTGTGAGGGCGGTCCTCATACTCTTCGTTCTGGGTCTGCTATACCTGGCCAAGGAAGCCCTGCTATATGAAGCTGAGGCAGTCCCGACGACGGGTGGCGAGGGCTCCACGCCTCAGAGGGAGAGTATGAGGTGCTCTTCTCCAAGGGCGCAGACATGTTGACCACTCAGGGCCCAGACCCTGAAGGCCAAACCACACCAACGGGCACATCATTGCCTAGCGACAAAATCAGGTTGTTTCCAAACACCACACAAACATTCAGTATGGTGCGAGAGAGAAAAAGAGAGAGAAAACGAGAGAGAAGAAGGAGGAAAGTGGGCCCCGAGATAAGGCTACTCCCTTTTCCTGCTATTCTCATTCACAAGACAGGATCACAAAATATTTCCGTTGAATGCCCGATTACAAAATGTAACTCAAATTAATGTGTTGTTGTATTTCCTATGTTTCTAAGCAAAGGCTTGTGGGCGTGGAACGTTTATCCAGAGACTGGGTACCAGCGGTTCCAGGTCTCACAGCGGATGGTAAGAATAACACTCAACACCATTGCAAATGTACCCCCAGAAATATGGTGTTTCATTAAAGGACAGTTCAAGAATGATCCTATGTGTGCCACATGGACACCCAATTACAAAGGTCTCGGTACAGGGGTCACTAGATGCTCGTATATTGAACCAGGTTCAGCAGTAATTAAGTCACCAGGAAGTTATGTAGATTCTTCCAAGAATGCCCTAATCACTCCACCTAAACAAACTCAAACCAATTCTGCAATGAGTTTAATGTTAGATTATTATGCACATGGCCCGTACTCCAGCGGGTCCGGCCCCAGTTCTGGCCCCAGCGGCCATGGTTCCGGCCCTGGTTCCGGCCCCAGCAGCCATGGTTCCATGCTCCAGTACCGGCCCCCACAGCCATGGTTCCGTGCTCCAATACCATCCCACACAGCCATGGTTCCGTGTTCCGGTTCCGTGCCCAGCAGCCATGGTTCCGGCTACAGAACCGGCCCACACAGCCATGGTTACAGCCCCAGTCCTGGCCCCAGCAACCATGGTTCGGGCCCCAGTACCGGGCCCAGCAGCCATGGTTCCGGCTTCAGTATCGGCCCCAGTAGCCATGGTCCCGGCTTCAGTACCGGCCCCAGCAGCCATGGTTCCGGCTTCAGTACCGGCCGGCCGACTCCAGCACCTCGGCCGGCCGACTCCAGCACCTCGGCCGGCCGACTCCAGCACCTTGTCTCCTGTTGGCTCTCCAGCCAACACCAGCTACCCGAGTCCTGTCGGCGTACCGGCCGACTCCAGCACCTCGGCCGGCCGACTCCAGCACCTTGTCTCCTGTTGGCTCTCCAGCCAACACCAGCTACCCGAGTCCTGTCGGCGTACCGGCCGACTCCAGCACCTCGTCTCCTGTTGGCTCTCCAGCCGACGCCAGCTCCCCGAGTCCTGTCGGCGTACCGGCCAACACCAGCTCCCCTAGTCCTGTCGGCGTACTGGCCGACTCCAGCACCTCGTCTCTTGTTGGCTCTCCAGCCGACGCCAGCTCCCCGTATCCTGTCGGCGTACCGACCGACACAAGTTCCCTCTCAGGTCCCCGCTCAAGTTCCCTCTCAAGTTCCCTCTCAAGTCTCCTCTCAAGTTCCTACCCGAGTCCCCTCTCAAGTTTCCCCTCAGGTCTCCTCTCGAGTTCCCTCTAAGGTCCCCTCTCGAGTCCCCTCTCGAGTTCCCTCTCAAGTCCCCTCTCGAGTTCCTTCTCAAGTTCCCTCTCAAGTCTCCACTCGAGTCCCCTCTCAAGTCTCCCCTCTGAAGCCATGATCAGTACCGGCCCCAGTAGCCATGGTCCCGGCTTCAGTACCGGCCCCAGTAGCAAGGGTCCCGACTCCAGTTTCGGCTCCAGGACTGGCTTACCGGCCGACGCCAGCTCCCCGAGTCCTGTCGGCGTACCGGCCGACTCCAGCACCTCGTCTCCTGTTGGCTCTCCAGCCAACACCAGCTCCCCGAGTCCTGTCGGCATACCGGCCGACTCCAGCACCTCGTCTCTTGTTGGCTCTCCAGCCGACGCCAGCTCCCCGAGTCCTGTCGGTGTACCGGCCAACACCAGCTCCCCAAGTCCTGTCGGTGTACCGGCCGACTCCAGCACATCGTCTCTTGTTGGCTCTCCAGCCGACGCCAGCTCCCCATGTCCTGTCGGCGTACTGACCGACACAAGTTCCCCTCAGGTCTCCTCTCGAGTTCCCTCTCAGGTCCCCTCTCGAGTCCCCTCTCGAGTTCCCTCTCAAGTCCCCTCTCAAGTTTCTTCTCAAGTTCCCTCTCAAGTCTCCAATCGAGTCCCCTCTCAAGTCTCCTCTCGAGTCCCCTCTCGAGTCTCCTCTCGAGTCTCCTCTCGAGTCCCCTCTCGAGTTCCCTCTCAGGTCCCCTCTCGAGTCTCTTCTCCAGTCCCCTCTCAAGTCTCCTCTCAAGTCTCCTCTCAAGTCTCCTCTCAAGTCTCCTCTCGAGTTCTTTCTCAAGTTCCCTCTCGAGTCCCCTCTCAAGTCCCCTCTCGAGTTACCTCTCAAGTCACCTCTCGAGTTCTCTCTCAAGTTCCCTCCCGAGTTACCTCTCAAGTCCCCTCTCCAGTCACCTCTCGAATTCTCTCTCAAGTCCCTTCTCGAGTTACCTCTCAAGTCTCCTCTCGAGTTCCCTCTCAAGCCCTCTCTCTCGAGTCTCCTCTCGAGTTCCCTATCGAGTCCCCTCTCGAGTTCCCTCTCAAGTTCCCTCTCGAGATCCCTCTCAAGCCCTCTCTCGAGTCCCCACTCAAGCCCCTACTCAAGTGCCGTTGGAGGTTCCGCTGGGGGTCCTGCCAACTCCATGTCCTGTCCTGTTGGGGGCCCCACCAACTACTCTTCTGCCGGGGGTCCTGCCAACCCTATGTCCTGTGCCGTTGGAGGCCCTGCCGACTACTGTCCTGCTGGTGGTCCTGCCAACCCTATGTCCTGTCCTGTTGGGGGTCCTGCCGACTACTCTTCTGCCAGGGCTCCTGCCAACCCTATGTCCTGTGCCGTCGGAGATCCCGCCGACTACTCTCCTGCCGGGGGTCCTGCCAACCCTATGTCCTGTCCCGTTGGGGGTCCCGCCGACTACTCTTCTGCCGGGGCTCCTGCCAACCTTATGTCCTGTGCCGTCGGTGGTCCCGCCGACTACTCTCCTGCCGGGGTCCTGCCAACCCTATGTCCTGTCCCGTTGGGGGTCCCGCCGACAACTCTCCTGCCGGGGTCCTGCCAACCCTTTGTCCTGTCCCGTTGGGGGTCCCGCCGACAACTCTTCTGCTGGGGTCCTGCCAACCCTTTTTCCTGTTCCGTTGGAGGCCTCGCCATCACCTGTCTCGCCGGGGGTCCTGCCAACTCCTGGTCCTCTTCCGTGGGGGATCCTGCCGAAGCCTGTCCCACTGACTCCAGTTCCTGTTCGGCCGACACCGGGTTCTGCTGTCTGGTCTTTGCCCTCGAGCCCGGCCCCTTGAGAGCCCGGCCCCTTGAGAGCCCGGCCCCTTGAGAGCCGCGGTCCTCGCCCTCGAGCCCGGCCCCCTGAGTGCCGTGGTCTTCGCCCTCGGGCTCGGCCTCCTGAGTCTTCCTGCCGCTGCCGTCGCCCTCATGCTCGGCCCCCTGAGTTCGCCCGCTGTGGCCTTCGCCCCTCCATGGTCTCTGCCTTGCCCACGGGCCGTCCGCCCGAGTTCCCCACCTTGGACTCTGCCTTGCCCCCGGGCTGTCCGCCCGAGTTCCCCACCTTGGACTCTCCCTTGCCCCCGGGCCTTCCGCCCGAGACCCCCTCCTTGGTCTCTCCCTTGCCCCCGGGCCTTCCGCCCGAGACCCCCTCCTTCGTCTCTGCCTTGCCCCCGGGCCGTCTGGCCGAGACCCGTCCTCCAGACCCCCTCCACCCACCCTTTCTTGGCCCTAGTTATGTGAAGATTACCCTTCTGTGTATTTATTCTAGTCTTCCCCTGTGTTCCATGTTGGTCCATTGTTTCCCCTCCATGTTTCCACGGTCCGTGTTCCTTGTGCTGCTCGTTTGTTTTTTTGATATTTTGGATACTGCCTTTTTGCCACAGCTTTTATGATTTAATAAAGCTCGCTTTTTGTTAAATTCTGCATTTGGGTCCTACCTTTTCCACGCATCCTGACAGATATAGCATCACGAATTAGCGATGAGGCAGATGATTGTTCAACCCAGTCTCATGGCATTTCACGTTCACCAACACGATTTTTAATCTATTGATTCGTGTTCACCAACACGATTTTCCCCTTTTTTTCGTGTTGCACAGCGCGATTTTAAAAGCAATGTATTTCTACTGGTAATGTGTTTCATGCCTGCAGCACATATTTTTCTCTGATCGGGTCGTGGAAGACCGGAAGCTATGTGGTATATGATGTGGTTCATAAAAACATGTTCTTACTCAATATCAAGCCACAATTATTGCTTTTATTTTAAATCGTATAATTTCGGACTTTTGTTGCCGTCTGTGAGGAAAATAAATGGGGCTCAGAGCCTCAGAATACTGAAATCTGTATTTTTTAAAATCTTTTTTCCCTTCTAATTTGTTATTCTTTTCAAAATAACACACTGTTATTTACTCATCAATAACACACACTTATCCTTGCTTTTATTTATTGGTTTAATTCCATATCTATCTATCTATCTAGGGCATGGGCGTAGGAAGCATCCTAAATGTGGGGTGGACATTTTTAACGGGGGGTGTGGGGGTCTCCCCCACGGAGACAAAAAATAGATTTCCTGTATTCTGGTGCATTTTAACAGGTGGTTTGATACTTTTATGTGGCTATACTAGCATGAGGAAAATGATGGGTACATTTTGTAATTTCATCCAGTAGTAAAGAAAGGAAACATATTTGATTATTAATTCAGAGCCGTCTTTGAATTAATAAAAATCAGTTTAAATGTCAATTTTTTGTACATTTATATACAACATCAAATATTTGTGAGTGCATTGAGAGATATTGTTGTGGAGAGTTATTTATATATAAATTGAAAAATACATTTGTGAATCCTTCTGTGAGCATTTATTAATATTGAGACTGATCTGACTCCATACAGTTGTTAAATTCACCTAGGAATGGTATCATTGACTTAAATGTTGCTCTTCTGTCTATATTGGTCATATGATGGCTTCTTATCTTTCTTTCTTACAGTGCAGATGCTTTTCTGCTTGCTCTTGCCTCTGCTTACTTTTTATGCTGATTTTCCTATTCTTATTCTCTGAAAACTTCGAGCAGCGGCTCCTGGACATTAACTTATCACTGGGACAGTTCATCTTCGTAAATAGACGGAGGATCTCAGCCATATTTCAACATTTTTACGACGACCTCAGTCTTACAGTAGCGTGGCCTAGCAACAGCTAAAGCCTGGTAGGCTACTGCATGCTATTTAGCTTAAGCTAGTTGGTAGCAAAATGCCTCCGTTCTCTACAGATGACTTCCACAAACTTCTACAGAAGATGGATGTGTTGGAAATGAAAATGCAACGGTTGGAAGTTAACGTGGAAGTGAATGGACTATGTCGTGGGAATGACACCACTTTACCAGTGTTGCAAAATAATGAAAAAGGGTATGCTAACTCACAGCTAGTTAGCAGCTACAAGGATTCCAAGGAAAAGGAGGGCTGTGTACCAGGTAATACATCTACAAGTGGTAGTCCTCCCTGGAACTTTCTGGGTGCAAAGCCTAAGAGTAAATCATTGTCATGGGATTTGGGAGGACGGATAACAGGCATAGCCCAGTGCTCAGAAATCTGTGATGCGACCGGCTGGCCTGCATTGTTATCACCCAGGAAGAGCGCCTCTTCAACCCCTATACTAGGAAACAGCTGTGGACAGCTGCTAAAGGGAGAACTACAAAAAATCCTCCTAAACCACCAAGTGTGCCAATCCAGAACAGATACGCTCCGCTGACCGAGAGCCGGAGATCTCTTTCTGATGACCTGGATAACCCGTCCTCTTCACATAGCAGGGTAAGGACCAATAGCTACTCCAAAAGTAAAAGGCTAGAGGGAAAGCTAATGACTGGGCCAGAAACTCTGATTGTGGGTGACTCTGCTGTAAGAGATGTAAAAGGTCTGTGTAATAAGAACAACACCAAAGTATTCTGTTTTCCGAAGGATGTGGTCTCTGACTTGGCTGAGAAGATCCTGCATATTGGGGCTGAACATCTGACTGTGAAGAATGTGATTCTGCACATTGGAACAAATGATGTTATGAAACAACAGTCAGAAGTGCTGAAAGAAGACTTTAAATGTTTGTTGGAAACTGTCAGTTCTCTAAATGCAGATGTGTTCATCAGTGTCCCTCTACCGCCAGTCAGAAGAGGAGTGGAGAGATTCAGCAGATTGTTTGCACTGAACACCTGGCTTTCAACTGTCTGTACTGACCATTCTGTTCATTTTATTGACAATTTTAACTTTTTCTGGGACCGCAGACATCTTTTCAAGGCAAATGGAGTTTGCCTGAACAAGTCAGGAGTGAAATTGTTTATCTCTAACATATTCAACTGCCTGCGTCATCAATCTGTTCCCTCTGCCAAGGACAAGCGGCAAGAGGAATCAAAACAGGAGAAAGACACAACACATCGCTCAGAAAACCCTGAAGAATTATCACTGCACCCGCCTGAGGAATGTTCTGATTATGGGAGACATATGAGACACACGGAGGAGTCTCCACCGCCCGTCAACCCCCCCCCCCTGTCAATGCATTTGAGGATACTCCGTTCACCCTTTCACTCTCGCCCACCCTCCTGGAGATCGCTGAGCCCACAAAGGAGATACAGAGGGTTGGCATCGATTCCTTCCTGGAGTTCAAAGACCAAACTAAGGCAATACGCAGGGCTGGCACCATGTCCTTTACCCCCGCTCCTCAACGACGCCCACCAAAATCACCGTGGAGATGCGCACCATCTCCTCCGTCTTCATCACCGCGCCTATGTCAACCACCTCCCCACCCTGGCAGCATGTCCTCTACCCCCGCACCATCTCCCCCGTCTCCATCACCGTGCCTACGTCAACCACCTCCCCTCCCTTCAAGAAAGCATCTGCAGTCTCCGAAGCCTGATAAGGATGTGTGTGTACAAAACACAACAAACTCTCACTGATATGTGTGGGGTCCAGGCTCAAGGGCGTATGGCACTCTCAACTATTTCCAGGACATGCCGGGGCCCTGCCTGACAGTAGCTTTGCCGATATCTGTGTTGATAGGTAATAGATTAAGAGCGGTGAATCATCTTAGAAACAGGAAGCGCCCAAACGTTTGTGTGAGTTTATCTAATTTAGCAGTGATTCCATGTCAGCCACAGCTTGTTACAAAAAACATGACTGATAGTGTGTTTAACAAACTTAAACTAGCTTTATTAAATGTCAGGTCTTTGGCAGGAAAAACATTTTTAATCAATGATTTTATCACTGAGCACAATCTTGATTTTATGTTTTTAACAGAAACTTGGATTGAACAAAATAACAGTGCAGCTGTTCTTATCAAATCAACCCCTCCCAACTTTAGTTTTATGAGTCAGGAAAGAATGCATAAGAAAGGGGGTGGAGTTGCTATTCTGTTCAATGATTCCCTTCAATGCAGGAAGACATCGTATGGAAACTTTGATTCTTTTGAATATGTGGCCCTTCAACTGAAATGCTCCTCTCGAGCTCTGTTCCTAAATATCTATAGACCACCCAAATACTGTGCAAGCTTTTTTGATGACTTTACTGAACTGCTGTCTATAGTGTGTATTGACTTTGACTGTCTAGTCATTGTTGGTGATTGTAACATCCATGTTGACAACCCCCAGGACTAGTGCTGCATACCTGGACTCACATTCAGGTTCAGGTCCGGACTCAAGTCCAGAGGTTCAGGTTCAGGTCCGGACTTATAAGTCCGGACCTGAACCCATGGCTTGTGTCAAGTTGTGTGAGTAACTAAAGTGAACTTATTGTGAGCTAATTATCAATTGAAAATAAACTCATCATCAACTCAAATTCAAACTCGTCAGGTTTATTGTGCTCCCTTCCAACACTTGTTGCCACTTAGTCTACAAATGACTTATGACAGCAACTACAGTGAACTACTACAAAGTTCAAACATTTATTTCATTTACCAAACTAAAGTAACCAAACAGTCCCTGAGCTGACTGAGCCTAAATCCCTAAAACGTTGCTGAAAGGTAGAGTGTAGAGTAGACTATACGCATTACATTGTTACACACCTACTATACAGTATACACTGTAGTGACTATACAGTCAGAGTGTACTGTACTGTCTGTACACCATGTCTTTTCTACAACTCTACATGTGTACATTATACAGTATACTACATATATAGTGATGTACATACATACTGTTAGAAATTAAAAATCAATGTTGATATGGCGTAATTTTGAATTAAATACACTATTTAATTTAAATCAGTTTTATTCTGAAAAAAACGGAAGTTCACACTATTAACTTAATACTTTTATTCTGAAAATTCTTCACTTCCGGTTAGCATTAGCATGTGGCGAAATGCTAGGTTTTCAAACCGTGAATCGAAGGTGAAATGACATGTGATGTTGTACACTGAGCACACTGGGATTAGCACTCATTTATTGACGCTGAATAACGTTTATCAGGGAATGTTTAAATAACCACAGACACCAGAATATACGTAAGTGCTAGTTTTTTTGCGAGTCCAAGTACCGGTTCCCGACGTTCCGGTTTTAACCGGACTTGAACCGAAACTTTTTACAAGTCCAGTACCGGTTCGGCGTACCGGTACGCAGCACTACCCAGGACAGAGGGGCTAAAGAACTGTTTTGTGTTCTTGATAGCTATGGACTGACTCAGCATGTGACGGAGCCCACGCACAATAAGGGGCACACTCTGGACTTAATTATCTCAAAGGGTCTGAATATCTCTAAGGTTGTGGTGACTGATGTTGCGCTCTCTGACCATTCCTGTGTTTTCTTTGAGAGCTCTATTTCTGTTCAGACAAATGTTCAAAAAGAGGTAACCACAAAGCGATATTTAACTGAAAATACTAGGGAAATGTTTACTCAGAATTGTTCTACCACACTTGCCCCTGCTAACACCTCAGTAAATGAGCTAGTAGTAGGGGTGTAACGGTTCACAAACATTTCGGTTCGGTACGTACCTCGGTTTTTAGGTCACGGTTCGGTTCGGTACGTTTTCGGTACAGCAGAAAAAATTATCACAAAACATAACATATTTTTTTTTAATTATTATTAAACTGTGAATAATGTATTCACTCAAATAAATGCAAAATATAATAAAATAAACATTAAGGTGCAGCATTTCGATGAACTAAAATAATCTGTATTTTAACTTTACTGTACTAGTACTCACAAAACATAAACTATTAGTTTTGGGTTTTTAATTATTATTAAACTATGAATATTCACTCAAATAAATATAAAATATAATAAAATAAACATTAAGGTGCATCTTTTCGATGAACTTAAATAATCTGTATTTGAACTTTACTGTACTAGTACCTAAGCAGCCAGCTTGACATTATGACTTGCTTGTCATTGTATTTCATGTTTTTTTAAAGAAAAATGTACTTGTCCACAGGGACAAGGGCAGATCTGCTGGCACTAGCAATGTCTCCTGCTGTGGAGAACACCCTCTCGCTAGGGACAGAGGTAGCAGATACAGCCAGGTAGGGCTTTGCTAACATGGCAACATAAGGATATTTTCCGTTTGTAATAGCTTTGGCTCGGTCTGAAGTTTTTGCGAGTGGTGGAGGCTTAAATGCTAGCGGGAGTTGGGTTTGCACTTCAGTGTTTTGGTACCGGTGATATTCACGTTCGGGTGATGCCTTTTCAAATGAGTGTGCAAGTTTGATGTATTGCCAGCCGCGTAACCAATTTTAGTTGAACAATGCCGACAAACAGCTTTGGTTCAGTCCACCTGTCTTTGTCCGTCATCCTTGTACGTAACTGCGAAACCAAAATGTTCCCAAACCGGAGACTTCAATGATGCTGGAGGATTTTCGAGCTCAACTTTATCTGCGTTCGCCATTTCGACAGTTCCTCAAATTACTGACTACATTTGAACGCATCCCTCTGACCAGCTCGTCCAATGAATTGACTTGCTCACTCTATGCGTTGAACACGATGGGAGCAAATTACTCTGAATGCTGCGACGCAGCACCTGAGATTACTTCCAAGAAGTTGTTCACGTTCTCAATTTTTTACGTTTAACGTTATATTCGTTCGGTACACACGTGTACCGAACCGAAGGGCCCGTACCGAATAATTTCGGTACGGGTACGTGTACCGTTACACCCCTAGCTAGTAGATCATTTTAATTCAAAAATTAAAAATTTTATAGATGCCATTGCTCCAATTAAGATAAAGGAAGTGACTGGGAAGAAAATATCTCCATGGAGAAAGGCCATGACCGTTAAAACAGAAAAAAGAGAATGTCGAAAAGCTGAACTCAGGTGGCGAAAAACAAATCTCCAGGTTCACTTTGACATTTATAAAGAGAGACTTGGCCTTTATAATTTGGATTCGAAAAACGCACAACAATCGTTCTTCTCTGACATCATTACCAAAAACAAAAACAACGCACGTGCCTTGTTTGCTACCGTCGACAGACTAACTAACCCCCCAGTGTCAGTAGCCTCTGAATTTCTATCCACCAGGGCGTGCAATGATTTTGCCTCCTTTTTCACTGACAAAATTCAGAAAATCAGACAAGCAGTCAGTGCCTCTGCATCAGGAACAGCAAATGTGTTGTCTCTGTGTCCACTTAACATCAATTCAGACATCATGACACAATTCCATCAGATTAATGATAAAAACCTAGAGGACATTATACAACTTCTGAAATCTTCCTCCTGCTGCCTTGATATTATTCCAACAGGATTTTTCAAATATGTTTTGCCTTGCATGGCCTCAGAACTACTTCATATAGTAAACAAATCTCTTCACTCAGGTATTTTTCCACAAGCCCTGAAAACTGCAGTCATTAAACCACACTTAAAAAAGAATAATCTAGATGCATCAGTAATGAACAATTACAGGCCCATATCAAACCTCCCATTTCTAGGTAAAACCATTGAAAAAGTTGTTTTTCAACAGTTGAGTAATTTCTTGCATTTAAATAACTGTTTCGATGTGTTCCAGTCAGGCTTTCGTCCAAACCACAGCACTGAGACTGCTCTTGTAAAGGTCTTTAATGACATCCACTAAAACACAGACAGTGGCAGAACTTCAGTGTTAGTATTATTAGATCTCAGTGCTGCGTTTGACACTGTTGACCACAGCATATTACTAGACCGACTGGAAAACTGGGTGGGACTTTCGGAAACAGTTCTAAATTGGTTTGAATCCTACTTAAAGGATAGAAACAACTTTGTTTCTATAGGTAAATACACATCTGATTTGACAAATATGACCTGTGGCTCCATCTTGGGGCCTCTTCTCTTTAACATCTACATGCTACCACTGGCTCAGATAATGAAGAACAACAAAATAAGTTACCATAGCTATGCAGATGACACACAAATGTATGTAACAATTTCACCAAGAGACTATGCTCCAATTCAAACACTGAGTAAGTGCATTGAACAAATCAATGACTGGATGTGTCAGAACTTTCTCCAATTAAACAAAGATAAAACTGAGATAATGGTTTTTGGAGCCAAGGCAGAACGTATAAAAGTTAGCGCTGAGCTTCAGTGTGCAATGTTCAAAACAACAGATAAAGCCAGAAATCTAGGTGTAGTCATGGACTCTGACCTGAGTTTCAACAGTCACATTAAAACAGTTACTCAATCAGCCTACTATCACCTAAAGAATATATCTAGGATTAAAAGACTAATGTCACAGCAGGATTTGGAAAAACTTGTCCATGCCTTTATCTTCAGTAGACTCGACTACTGCAATGGTGTCTTCACAGGTCTCACTAAAAAATCTATTAGAAAGCTGCAGCTGATTCAGAACGCCGCTGCTCGAGTCCTCACTAACACTAAGAAAGTGGATCACATTACTCCAGTTCTGAAGTCTTTACACTGGCTTCCTGTGTGTCAAAGAATAGATTTCAAAATATTGCTGCTGGTTTATAAAGCACTGAATGGTTTAGGCCCAAAATACATTACTGACCTGCTAAATTATGAACCATCCAGATCTCTCAGGTCTTCAGGGACTGGTCAGCTTTCTGTCCCCAGAGTCAGAACTAAACATGGTAAAGCAGCATTCAGTTATTATGCTCCAAATATCTGGAACAAACTCCCAGAAACCTGCAGGTCCGCTGCAACTCTTACTACTTTTAAATCCAGGCTGAAGACTTTTCTTTTTGTCGCTGCTTTTAATTGAACTATTCATATCTTAAACTGCACTGTAACTTTTATCCATGTACTTTTTATTTTAATGTTTAATTGAACTATTCATATTTTAGACTGCACTGTAACTTTTATCCATGTATTTTTCCTTTTAATGTTTATTTAATTAGCTTTTCTTTTTTAATGCTTAATATCTTTTTTTGTAAAGCACTTTGAATTGCCTTGTGTTGAAAAGTGCTGTATAAATAAACTTGCCTTGCCTTGCCTTGCCTTGACTGAAATGTCTCCTGTTCAATATCCCCACTGATTTCCTTAAAATTCTGGGATGAGAGTCCACATCACAATTAACTCTAAACTGTCATTTCCCTTTCCGGTTATGATCATATTGGGGATATGGTATTTACATGAGCACATAGAGATCGGGTTATTCGTGTTCCCTGTTTACATGATAAATACTAGTAACCTGGCATTTCGATGCCTTTTCTCATCTAAACTATTCAGTATTTGTATCTCTCTATCATGATATAAAGACGAAACTCCTCTCCAGAAGTGAGACGCCGCCGCCATCACTGTTAACTGATTAACTGCTACCAGCTGATGACTTACTTTCCTCTTCTTCGAAATGTTCTCATGTCCATGTTGTCTGGGGGAGAAAACATATCAAACCAAGAGATCGTCAGCTTTGATTTTCGCTGTATTAACAATGTCCAGAACACTTGGTGTGTGTGCCTTATCTCTGCTACCGGCATCACTTCATACAACAGATCTGAGTTGTCCAACTATGGCAACACTCCTTGAACATGCGCGCGCTATGTGAGAATCTGCCTTGGTACAAAGTAGCAGTGAAAACATAGTACGGAGTTTCATTGATTTGGGAATTCTCTCAATAAGCAAGTGGAATGGATTTGATAGTGAAGCACTGACACAGCGCTCTACAAAGTGCGGCGAGTGGATAGACCGATTCACGGACTTTCCACATGGTAAAAGTGGGGGGGTCTAAACTAATGATTTGAAAAAGTGGGGGGGACTTGTCCCACCCTCATATAATGGCTGCGATGCCCATGATCTAGGGCTTTTTTGGAAACAGACGTAGGCATTTCGAGCGATTACCCAAGATCCTCAGCTATGGTTTAAGCTCGCTGATTGGATGTTTTAGCCGCAATGCATGCTGGGATTTGGTGTTTATATGATATGAAATCCGGAAAACATTTTAAAAGAATAAAATAATACTTAATTCCGAGTGTTCTTGCTTTTCTCTTTGAAAGTCATCACATAACGGCATTGTAATACATGGTTCGACTGCATTACATATTACAGATCTGCCGTAGTTCTTTATTTATAGAGCCCTGATGAGAAGACCTTTGGAAAAACTGGAAGAAATGCCACCGAAACTGAATACTTGGATCATAAATATATCAACAATTAAACAACATCTTTAATTTCTCTTCACACAATACGTCTCCTTGCAGTATCAACACTAATTCGGCTGACTTTTACATTTGATCTAATTCATAGATAGGTTATATTTACACCATAACGGTGCACAGCTGATATAAAAGGACTTGTAGTTTTTAAAGATATTACTGATTTTCTTTGAATATAAGAATGTAAATACTGAGTCTGAAATAGTATAGCAATATGCTATAAAATTATGTGAATAAAACTACACATCTTCAGATGTTGTACATACATAGTGTCTTACACTAATAATACAAAGTTATTATAATAATAATGAAAACTGCGGTCGCACTTGTGCGCGCAGTGATGAGCGGGCCCTCGCGTCCGTGCGCCTGTCGGGGAGGGTTGCTGGTCCCCCCCCTCAGTCCTCCGAAATGAGCCGTTTGTCATCCCTCTAAATTGTTTACCTGACTTTGCGTTCCTTTGTTTCTGACCAGGAAATCTTAGACATGTGCGCCAACTGTGTTAACCCTAACCCTATAAGTCCATTCTCCTTCTATCCTCCTGAAGAAGCCTCAGCGGCGAAACGTCGAGGAAAACCCCCTCCTCTCCCTCTACTCTTTTAAATAACTTTTTGTTATTTTAAAACTAATTTTTGGTATGATCGTTTTTAACGGCTCTGCTCACATGGACTATTTTTAACAACTACATGCAGCAAACAAACGTTTAAGGTACAAGAGATTAAAGGAGCCCACGGACAACAACGGCTTCAAACGGTGAGTGACGGACATAAGAAAGAGTGTGCACACTGAAGACTCCGTAATACCGCACCAGGAAGCCGGGCCCCTCCAGACTCATCCCGAGCTGGTTTTAATCTTCTCCTATACTGTATGTTAGCACGGAAAGGATGTGTACCCCCGTGTGGGTGACGACCCCCCTCGGGGGCTCCTAACCTTTCTGCACAACAGCCAGCAGAAGGAGCCAGAGCGGTTTGCTGTGGAGCCCCTGCAAAGCATACTGAGCCCTGAGGTGGATGTAAACATAACATCAGTGATGATCAAAGGCCCACTGAGAGTCAGTTTGACTTCAAGCCTAACATCTGAGACATCCACCTCCCACTCCACAGGGGTCTCTGCAGCGGCACCTGGCTCCCCCACACGCCCAGAACCTCACACACATCCCAGAACCTTCAAGAAACTGCAGGTATGGTCGTTGGAGTTGCTGAAGAGGACCCTCATTGTCGGGGACTCCAATCTCTCCCGCATCGCCCCCTTTACAGACCCCCACCTTCAGATAGATAGCTTTCCGGGCGCTAAATTCCATCACATAACTTCGATTCTCAGTAAACTTCCCCCATGTCACAACACCTCACAAGTCATAATATCAGTAGGACTCAATAATGGACTCTCAGACACCGCACTCTCATCTTCTGTTAAACAGCTGCACGCCATGTGGAAACAGAGCACTCTCTGCTTTCCAAACGCCACCATTTACATCCCCATCATAAACTTTTCCAACAGTCTGACCATCCACCAGCAGACTGCACTCACCACACTCAACAACACCATAGCCTCCAAATACAACTTCATACCGGAAATAAACCCATTACTCTTCCATGTCACTTCACGTGACAACATCCATTGGACCCTGCAGACGGCCGAGATGTTACTCAGGTACTGGAAGCAGCATTTAAACTACTGAACGGGGATCATAATTGCATTACAACTCCCCACCGCTCAAATATAACCAACCTCTCTGCCGTTTTCTCCCCCACGACCGCACAGCTGGAGCTACTGGAAAAAGGCTTATCATTCATTCCAACACCCAAACTCCCCACCCGACCGGAGATCAGGGCGGACCTCCACGCCTTCCACAGGCGGATTAAGATCATGGACCACTTTCTGGGGAGCCAGGGGCGGGAGCCTGTTCTGTTCACCGGACCGTCCACCTGGGAACCACACACGGCAACATCGACACCTGAAATAACACAACTAATCAATAAAAACCTACTAGCACTCACACATTGGCGCCCCCTTCCACACAGCACACACAACATTAGCCAGGAACAATTACAAATTATTAAAACATTAGGTAACAGCCAACACATAGTCATCAAACCTGCAGATAAGGGGGGCCAAATAGTCATACAAGATAGGAACAATTATATATTGGAAGCACATAGGCAGTTAAATGACAACACATACTACAGATCACTGACGCACCCACTTCAATTGGAAACACAAACACTAGTTAGGGACATTACAGCAACACTTTACACTAACAAAATCATAAACAAAAAACAAAAACAATATCTGGATGGTCCGGAGCAGCCCAGGCCCCGCCTCTTCTACCTGCTCCCCAAGATCCACAAGCCTGTGGAGGCGTGGACGGTCCCCTCTGTGGTTCCGGTCGGCCGCCCCATCATCAGCGACTGCGGTTCAGAATCATACAACATCACAGAATACATCGATCATTTTATTAATCCCCTTTCAAAACTCCACCCCAGTTATCTCAGAGACACGTATGATTTTGTCAACAAAATAAAAAACCTCAGTCCCCAGCCACACTCTCATTTTCTCCATAGACATAGTATCCCTTTATACCAACATTGAAACCCCACTTGGCCTCACCGCAATTCAGCACTCCTTTAATAAAAACCCAGACCCATCCAGACCCGACAGCCAAATCATTCAGTTGCTCCACCTCACACTCACCCGCAATGATTTTATGTTTAACAATAACCACTACCTCCAGCTGTGTGGTTGTGCGATGGGCCGGAAATACGCGCCAGCCTACGCGGACATTTACCTGGCCCATTGGGAGGAAACGGTCTTTACTAAACTCCCCCTCAAACCCCTTCTGTACTTCCGGTACCTGGATGACATCTTTGGCCTCTGGCACCACACAGAACAGGACTTCCTCACCTTCTCAGACATCCTCAACACACATCATGTTACGATGTGTGAAGCAGGTAGGACCCAAATGCAGATTTACGTGAAATTCCTTTATTTCAAGGCTATTAGGACAAGGACAATGACAGAACACTCACCGTGGACAAGCCAATACACAAGACGAACCGACAAAGACAGACAGAAAAACCAGAACTTTAATACACACAAGACTAATCACACAAACAAGCCACAGGTGAGGAGGGAGGAGAAAACACAGGGGCCACAGGTGAACACAATCGGGTAATCAGACACACCAGGGAAACTAACGACAGGGAACCACAGACAGATCTAAACAAGACAAAACACAACGCAGACAGAAAACCAAAAACAGATATAGACAAGACAAGACACCATAAAGACAGATCGTGACAGAACCCCCCCCTCAAGGGACGGATTCCAGACGTCCCAAAAAAAACCCCCACAAAAGTCCAAAACCTCAAGCAGGGTGGGTGGAGGGGGTCCGGAGGAGGGACACAAAACTAGGGCCACCAGGGTGGGTGGAGGGGGTCCGGAGGACGGGTCTGGGCTGACAACCCAGGGGCACAGCAGAGGACCAGGAAGGGATCTCGGGCGGACGGCCCGGGGGCAAAGCAGAGGACCAGGAAGGGATCTCGGGCGGACGGCCCGGGGGCAAAGCAGAGTTCAAAAAGGGGAATTCGGGCGGACGGCCCGGGGGCAAGGCAGAGTTCAAAAAGGGGTTTTCGGGCGGACGGCCCGGGGGCAAGGCAGAGTTCGAGGAGGGGCGAAGACCACAGCTCTCAGGGGACCGGGCAGGAGCCGGTGTTGACCGGACAGTAACCAGAGCCGGTGGGACAGTTGTCGGCAAGATTCCCCACGGAAGAGGACAAGGAGTTGGCAGGACCCCCGGCGAGACATGTAATGTCGAGGCCTCCAACGAAACAGGACACAGGGTTGGCAGGACCCCCGGCAGGAAAGCAGTCGGCGGGGCCTCCAACGGCACAGGACACAGGACCGGCAGGACCCCCGGCAGGAGAGTTGACGGCGGGACCTCCAACGAGACAGGACAAAGGGTTGGCAGGACCCCCGGCAGGAGAGTAGTCGGCGGGGCCTCCAACGAGACAGGACATAGGATTGGCAGGACCCCCGGCAGGAGAGTTGTCGGCGGGGCCTCCAACGGCACAGGACACAGGACTGGCAGGACCCCCGGCAGGAGAGTAGACGGCGGGGCCTCCAACGGCACAGGACATGGAGTTGGCAGGACCCCCGGCAGACGAGCAGTCTGCGGGACCTCCAACGGCTCAGGACATGGGGTTGGCAGGACCCCCAGCAGAAGAGCAGTCTGCGGGACCTCCAACGGCTCAGGACATGGAGTTGGGACTCGAGAGAGGGCTCGAGAGGGAACTCGATAGGAAATTTGACAGTTGACTTGAGAGGTGACTTGAGAGGGATCTCGAGAGGTGACGTGAGCGGAGACTCGAGAGGAGACTTGAGAGGGAATTCGAGAGATGACTTGAGAGGGAACTCGAGAGGAGACTCGAGAGGGAACTCAAGAGGGGACTTGAGAGGGGACTCGAGAAGAGACTCGAGAGGGGACTTGAGAGGGGACTCGAGAAGAGACTCGAAAAGAGACTTGAGAGGGGACTCGAGAAGAGACTCGAGAGGGGACCTGAGAGGAGACTTGAGAGGGAACTCGAGAGGGGACTTGAGAGGGGACTCGAGAAGAGACTCGAAAAGAGACTTGAGAGGGAACTCGAGAGGAGACTTGAGAGGGGACTCGAGAGGAGACTCGAGAGGGAACTCGAGAGAGGACTCGGGTAGGAACTTGAGAGGAGACTTGAGAGGTGACTGGAGAGGGAACTCGAGAGGTGACTTGAGAGGGAACTCGAGAGGAGACTCGAGAGGTGACTTGAGAGGGAACCCGAGAGGAGACTTTAGAGGGAACTCGAGAGAGTACTCGAAAAGGGACTCGAGATGGGACCTGAGAGGGAACTCGAGAGGAGACTCGGGTAGGAACTTGAGAGGAGACTTGAGAGGTGACTGGAGAGGGAACTCGAGAGGTGACTTGAGAGGGAACTCGAGAGGAGACTCGAGAGGTGACTTGAGAGGGAACTCGAGAGGAGACTTGAGAGTGGACTCGAGAGGGAACTCGAGAGGGAACTGGAGGGGTGACTTGAAAGGAGACTGGAGGGGGGACTCGAGAGGAGACTCGAGAGGGAACTGGAGAGGAAACTTGAGAGATGACTCGGGAGGGGACTTGAGAGGTGACTCGAGAGGTAGCTTGAGAGGGAACTCGAGAGGAGACTAGAGAGGAGACTCGAGAGGGGACTCGAGAGGGAACTGGAGAGAAGACTTGAGAGTGGACTCGAGAGGGAACTGGAGGGGTGACTTGAAAGGAGACTCGAGAGGGGACTTGAGAGGAGACTCGAGAGGGAACTGGAGAGGAAACTTGAGAGATGACTCGAGAGGGGACTTGAGAAGTAACTCGAGAGGAGACTCGAGAGGGAACTGGAGGGGTGACTTGAGAGAGTTGGTTCGCCAACAGAAGACGGGGGGCTGGAGTCGGCCGGTATGTTGACTGGACTCGGGGAGCTGGCGTCGGCTGGAGAGCCAGCAGGAGACGAGGTGCTGGAGTCGGCCGGTATGCTGACAGGACTCGGGGAGCTGGCGTCGGCTGGAGAGCCAGCAGGAGACGAGGTGCTGGAGTCGGCCGGTATGCTGACAGGACTCGGGGAGCTGGCGTCGGCTGGAGAGCCAGCAGGAGACGAGGTGCTGGAGTCGGCCGGTACGCCGACAGGACACGGGGAGCTGGCGTCGGCCGGAGACGAGGGGCTGGAGTCGAAACCATGGCTGTTGGGGCCAGGACTGAGGCTGGAACCATGGCTGCAGGGGCCAGAACTGGGGCTGAAATCATGGCTGCTGGGGCCGGCACTGGAGCCGGAACCATGGCTGTTGGGGCTCGGGCTGCTAGCCTGGCCTTGCGACGACTCCTCTTAGCAGCCGCCTGAATACTCCGTGGACCTCCATAAGCCAGACGAGTTCCGGAATACGACTCCTGGACAGGAGCAGGAACTGGGGCAGAAGCACGGGTTGACTTCAGGCGGAACCCACCAAGGCGTATGGTGCCAGATTGGGAATTGGGAGACATGGAGCTAGCATGCTTAGGGCTAGCAGGCCGGGAATCACATGCTTCAAGGAAGTCCAAAATCCAGTCAGGTAAGAACTCAACAAAACATGGTTTCTCTGCTGCCAACCGGAGCGCCTCTACCAGAGCGGCCCTCTTCTGCCGAACACTGGACGCTCCCTTCCACCAATCGAAGCAGCAAGCCAGATAGAAGGTTAAATGCTGCAATTCAACCTCCCATGGATCATCTGCTGGGTCCATTTGTGGTCGGTTCGTAATGTTACGATGTGTGAAGCAGGTAGGACCCAAATGCAGATTTACGTGAAATTCCTTTATTTCAAGGCTATTAGGACAAGGACAATGACAGAACACTCACCGTGGACAAGCCAATACACAAGACGAACCGACAAAGACAGACAGAAAAACCAGAACTTAAATACACACAAGACTAATCACACAAACAAGCCACAGGTGAGGAGGGAGGAGAAAACACAGGGGCCACAGGTGAACACAATCGGGTAATCAGACACACCAGGGAAACTAACGACAGGGAACCACAGACAGATCTAAACAAGACAAAACACAACGCAGACAGAAAACCAAAAACAGATATAGACAAGACAAGACACCATAAAGACAGATCGTGACACATCACCCTAAAATAAAACTCAAACACCAGTTACATACACACACTGTGGAGTTCCTCGACACTGGGGTGTTTTTCCGCGGCTCCAGCGACCACAGCAAGACACTTGCCACCAGGGTTTTTTTTAAGGATACAGATCGCCACGCACTCCTCTACAAAAAAAGTTATCACCCTGGGCACACGTACAGAGGCCTGATTAAGTCCCAGCTGATCCGCTTCCACAGGATATGCACCCTCGTGGAGGATGTGGAGGAGGCTACCAGAATCCTCTTTAGTGCGCTGAGACCCAGGGGCTATTCGAGGCGCTTCCTTAGAAGCATTAAGGCGGAGGTCAGCCGCACCTTCATAGAGAAATACAGAGACATCTCCGCCCGCCCGGCCGTCCGGCCCTGCCCTGGTCCCCCTCATCACAACCTACTCGGGGAGCCTGACCAGCCTGTTAGGCAAACTAAAGGCCAATTTTGAGGGGGCCAGGGGCGGCTGTGACGCGCTGCGGCCGTGCCGGCTGATCTCCGCCTACCGACGTAATAAAAATCTCCAGGACCTCCTGGTCCACACAAAATTAAACAAAGGCATCAAAACTAGGGAGGCGCCTCGAGTCTCTGAGGTTGGTTTCGTTCGCCTCCCCCACGTTTTCAATCCCTTCTCTCGAGAGGGGAGCAATGTACGGCAGGCCTTGACACCTAACACAAAAAACGCTATTTATGCAATTAGGTGCAAGGCCTGCCAGAGACTCTATGTGGGGGAAACGCGCAACGAGATCAGCCTCAGAATTAAACAACATCAATATCGAATTAGAGACGGGGACGGCACGAGCGTTTTATACAACCATTTTAAACTCCATGGCCTCCAGAGTGTGCAGTCAATGGGCCTGGAGAGCAGCAGCGGCTGTAGCACGGGCCAGAGGCGAGCGGCGGAGCGGAGGTGGATCCATCGCCTGGGCACCATTGACCCGGGCGGACTAAATGAAAAATATAATTGATGGGTCCGCCTCCCACCACTCAACATGTTTTAACCTGTGTGATCTCCTCTCCCCCCGGGTCTCTCCCCTGCAGGTGGGTGATTTGGGTTCCCTTCTCTGCGGGTGTGTCAGCCTGCTTTAATCCGCCCCTCCACGTATTTTAGCACTTATATTTATTTATTTATTAATTATTTATAGATCCTCCTCATCTGGACTTTTTTTATTGGTGTGCTACATTTTTATCGCATGTTTTCAGCACTATCTTATTTATCTTAATGGTGTTCATATTTAGCATTGCACCACTGCTTTTTGCAGATGATGTGGTTCTAATGGCTCATCGGTCTGCGACCTTCAGCACTCACTGGATCGGTTCGCAACCGAGTGTGAAGTGGCTGGGATGAGGATCAGCACCTCCAAATCTGAGGCCATGGTTCTCATCAGGAAACCGATGGACTGTCCACTCCAAGTAGGGAATGAGTCCTTACCCCAAGTGAAGGAGTTCAAGTATCTCGGGGTCTTGTTCTCGAGTGAGGGATCAATGGAGCGTGAGATGGGCCGGAGAATCGGAGCAGCAGGGAGCGGTATTGCAGTCGCTTTACCGCACCGTTGTGACGAAAAGGGAGCTGAGCCGGAAGGCAAAGCTCTCTGTCTACCGGGCCATTTTCGTTCCTACCCTCACCTATGGTCATGAAGGATGGGTCATGACCGAAAGAACGAGATCGCGGATACAAGCGGCCGAGATGGGTTTCCTCCGCCGGGTGGCTGGTGTCTCCCTTAGAGATAAGGTGAGAAGTTCGGTCATCAGGGAGGGACTCGGAGTTGAGCCGCTCCTCCTTCGCGTCGAAAGAAGCCAGTTGAGGTGGTTCGGGCACCTAGTTAGGATGCCACCTGGGCGCCTCCCTAGGGAGGTGTTCCAGGCACGTCCAGCTGGGAAGAGACCAAGGGGTAGACCTAGGACCAGGTGGAGGGATTATATCTCTTCGCTGGCCTGGGAGCGCCTTGGGATCCCCCAGTCAGAGCTGGTTGATGTCGCCAGGGAAAAGAAAGTTTGGGGCTCTCTGCTGGAACTGCTACCCCCGCGACCCGACCACGGATAAGCGGGAGAAGATGGATGGATGGATGGTGTTCATATTTATGTTTTTATTACTTCTTACATGTTTTATAATTTTAAATGTATTTATGTGTATGTTTTTATCTGAAAATTATCAAAGCCACATGAGGAGGGACGCTTTTATTTGTTTATTTATATTTATTTTAAATTATTTTATTACCTGGAGGCCGGGAAACCGCCCGCAGGGAGGAACTCTTCACCTGCCTGCCAGCCTTTTAATAAAAAACGGCTACCCTTTGGAATCTTTTAAACTTCCCGACCTCGATTTTAATGGTTTCTGTTTTTTAGTGACATCCAGTTAATTATATACGATTTTACTAACCCGGTGTGCCTTCCTTTATTTTATTATTATTAGTTAATTTTCACACTCCCTTTACTTTTTAAATTCATATTACTGGGGAGAATGTTTTAATTATTTATATTTGTATCATTGCACTTGTGTTTTAACTGCACTTACACTTCTATGCACGGCTTTTACTAATATAACTGGATTCACTTTTAAATTGGCCATTTTAGATCCCCCTCTCATTTAAGGTCTTTTACAGATTCCATTGGGACAAGCTCCACGCACGCACGCACGCACCACACAACACACACACACACACACACACACACACACACACACACACACCACACACACACACACACACACACACACACACACACACACACACACACACACACACACACACACACACACACACACACACATATACGTGTTTACAGGACATATCAGGACTTGTGAAAAAAACATGACAAATGGGGACATGCCTTTCCAAAGGTCCTAGGGACCTGGGAATAAAAGTGATTAATATCCATTTTTCCTGGATGACATCCATCTATTGAGATTTTGTCTAATGCTATATTTTTCGGAGACCTGATTTTAATACTACTTATGAGGACATGAACAGGTTTATGTGACATATGAGCCCCTTAGCAACACACACTGATATTTCATGTTTATATGAATTGTGACCCCATAAATACACACTACATTTTCAAGTTTATGGGACTTATGGAGACCCAGTAATACACAAAATAGAGTCTGTATTTGCAACTTTGCCTTTATTACTTATGTTTGAAATATCTGCATAAAACATTAAAAAACTAAAACTTCAACATTAAATAATTAGTCATGTTCGCCAGTCAGGTAACCTCTGACACAAAAAGTCTATTCATATGAACTTGTTGATACAACATATTAAAACTGAGCAGTCCAGAAACATAAAAAAGCTAAGTTAAAAAGGTATATAGCATTTAATTGTGGTCAGTTTACTCTTAAAGTCTTATAAATAAACGCTTATGTGAAAAAAGGATGAAACACTTTATTTGTTTCTACATTTAATGAATTCCTGGCAAAATATATAAATTGAAGTATAAACCAGAATAGGAGAAAATAGGAAATTCCTTTAC
>NC_047509.1:20563903-20588903 GCF_902827115.2 Pseudochaenichthys georgianus
TGTCGGTGATAGGAGTGTTGTCATCTGTGGTCGGTGATAGGAGTGTTTGCATCTGGTTCGGTGATAGGAGTGTTGTCGTCTGGGTCGGTGATAGGAGTGTTGTCGTCTGGGTCCTCCCTCTGCGCCGACCACGTCCGTGATGAGGTCGTCTAGGGGTCCTTCCCGGAGGTTTCCCCACGGCGCAACTGATTCCAGTGGTACCAGATGTTCCTTTCCCTTCCAAGGCGGACAGCGTGAGATGTCCTCTGCATCACCCGATGGGGTCCAGAGAACCTGGGTCTCAGCCACTTGGGTCTGATCGCTTTCAGCCAGACGAACTCCGCAGTGTTCGCTTCGTGTTTCTCGGGTCCCCCTTTTGCCTCTGCAACCTGGGTGGAAAAATCTACCACTAATCCCTTAAGTTGCTGGAAGTATGGTTTCGAACTTAGAACCTCTATTTCCTTTCCTACACTTAGGGCCCCTGGGCCTGGGAACTGGTGACCATGAGTGAGCTCAAATGGAGAGAAACCTGTCCCCTTGTTAATGGAGCTCCTGATTGACATAAGAGCTAGAGGCAATGCGTCTAACCATTTCATGCCTGTCTCCTCGCATGCTTTGGTGAGTTTTTGTTTTAAGTTCTGGTTCATCCTTTCCACTTTTCCCTGAGACTGTGGATGATAAACTGCTCCAAAACTGTGTCTTAGTCCTAAGGACTGTTCTACTGCGCGTAGGTCATGGTTCTTGCAATGGCTGCCATTGTCTGACCTCACCTTCCTAGGAAATCCATGTAATGGAATGTAATGCGTGACTAGGAATTGATCACTGAGTCTGCATCCTCTCTCCTGCAAGGGATAGCTTCTGGCCAACCTGTGTATGCATCTACTACAACTAACAAATATCTGAATCCTCTTACTTTGTCAATCATGTCAGTGTAGTCAATGATGATTTCTTCTCCTGCCATCTTAGGTAAAGGAAACTGGTGTGGTTTCACTGTGGCTCTGATGTTATGGGTTAAACAAATTACACACTCTTCTAGGTGATTTGCTATCATGTCAGGTAGGTAAGGGTGCCACCAGTGAGTCAGGTGTCTGCTCATCTGAGTTTTACCACAATGCGTTGGGCCGTGTGCTTCTTTAAGCATGGATCTTATCCACTCTGGGGGTATCACTGGTCTCCCATCTGGGGAGTACCATATCCCATCTTTGTTGGTAGCCCCCCTGTTTGACCATAGTTTTTTGTCTTGAGGAGACCCCGCTTCTTGAGCTTCTTTAAGCGTCTCGTCTGTTATTGCGGGCAGCAAGTCAGCAGATTTTTAAGACAAGCATTTGATACCATGGTGTATACCCTGCCTTGTCTTTAGCTGCTTTGTCTGCTGCATTGTTACCCCAAGCCAAGTAGTTATTTTCTGTGTTGTGACCTTTACACTTAGTAAAGCTAACTTGTTAGGTAACATTACTGCTTCTGCAAGCCTTTTGATCTCTTTCTCGTGTTTGATGGGGGTATTTGTGGACGTTACAAATCCTGCTCTCATCCACTGGTGCATTTCCACATGTATGACACCATGAACATATGCTGAGTCAGTATAGATGTTTACGTCTTTTCCTTTTGATAGCTCTAATGCTGCAATGACTCCCACCACTTCTGCCAACTGTGCTGAGACTTTCCCTGTTACTTTTCCTGCTGCTCTTTCCTCAAACTGTCCCTCCGCTGTCTGAGCCACCACTGCATAGGCTGCCTGGAGCCCGTCGGTGGGGTGTCTGAAACAACAGCCATCTGTGAACAGGTTTTCTGCATGTGGCATAGGCTCATCTCTGAGATCTATTCTTAGCTTCACATCCTGGATGATTCTCTCCTCACACCTATGGGGTTCTCCGCTGCCTATGGTGTCTGCGCTGTTAACTCCGTCATGTGTGTAGGTGATGTGTGCTTGTGTCAGAGTTTTCTCCAGCCTGGTCTGTCTTGTGGAAGTCATTGTGAATGCACTTGAGTTCACAAAAGAGACAATGCTGTGTGTTGTCAGTACTGTCAAAGGATGGCTCATCACAATGTGTGAAATCTTGTTTAAGATACGTGCTGTACCTGCTGCATGTCTCATGCAGGGAGGTTCTCTGTTTTCCACTCTGTCTAGTGTAACACTGACATACATCAATATTGTCCTACAACCCCCCTTTTTCTGAAAAAGAATCCCATTTACTGTGTTTTCATTTTCAGAAACATCAAGAAAGAATGGTAATGCATAGGATGCAGAGGCGAGAGCCGTGACTTGGGACATGGACTGTTTGAGAGAAATGAACGCAGCTTCTGCAGCTTGTGTCCAGTTCAGCGTGGCAGTGAGATTGCGCATGCCTTTCTCATTGATCAGTGTTCTGAGTTCAGCTGTTCTTGGGTTATACTCTGGGATGTAGTGTCTGCTGTAGCCCGTGAGACCCAAAAAAGACAACATGTCTTTTACTGTTTTGGGTTTCGGGTGGTTCAAAATGTGTTCCTGATGCGCTGCCGACATGCCCGTGCCTGCTGGGGAAATCACTCTGCCCAAAAATGTCACCTCTTTACGGGTGCATTGTAGCTTTTTCTTGGAGACTTTGAACCCTGATGCGTGGAGGCGCACCAGTAGGTTTCTGGTGGCCTCCAAACAAGAGGCTGCAGAAGGTGCTGCGATGAGAAGGTCGTCTACATACTGTATCAATACTACCCCCACTGGCAATGTAACACCCTCTAGCTGTTCCCTGAGTACTTTGTTAAATATCCCCGGAGACAAACTGAAGCCCTGTGGCAGTCTTTTGTATTGTAGTTTCTCCCCACCTATTGTAAAAGCAAAAATAGGTCTCATACTCTCTGCCAGAGGTATGCAGAAGAAAGCGTTGGCTAGGTCAATACAGGTGAACCATGTATGTTCAGGTGAGATATTACAGATAGCCGTGTAGGGGTTAGGAACGGGTATCAGAGCTGTAGTTGTAATAGCATTAACGGTTCTCAAATCATGAGCCATTCTGTACTCCCCACTAGATTTTGATACAGGAAGTATGGGAGTATTCCAAACGCTTTGTGAGGGTTCTAACACCCCTGCTCTCTTCAGTCCCTCAACTGCCTTGTCAACACCCCCTTTTGCCTGTGGTTTGATCGGGTATTGTGACCGGTTCACAGGCACAGAGCTGCTCACCTCAAATGTTACTGGTGTGGCTTTTAAGCAGAAACCTACATCATGAGAGTGCGATGCCCACAGGTCAGACGGGAGATCACGCAACATGTCAACTGTATATGCATGGTCAGTTTTCTCCCTACCATGATGTCTATCTACTTCGTGTCTCTCCATGTGGATGCATTCTTGTGTGCAGATTTTAAGACGATAAGCTCTGTGTGAGGGAGAGTATGTCAGTGCCGCGATCTGCGTAGGTTCCCAATCTTCGACTTCTAGCAGCGTCTTTACCATGGAACCAAGTTCTTTAGCTACATAACCCTTCCTGATAGCTAATGAAATGTGTGGTGTGGACTCAGCAGACAAACGGTACCAATACAGCTGTTCATCAGAGAGCTTAACCGACGCAGCCACCCCCGCCTGTCCCACAAAAAGATTTGTCGTGGTAACATCCCAAACGGCCATAGACACCTCATTATCATACTCATATTCATAACTTTGGTCGTCTCTTCTATCATAGTTTAGCGTCAGGTGGGGGGGGTCTGGAGGGGGGCCATAAGGCCTGAGGAGGTTAATCCATGGCTTCCATTGTTGAAAAATGGAGTATAGTCCAGGTGTGTTGTCCCGAGGTCGGTCCAACCGTCCCCAGAATATAGTGGCATGTTGAGTTGCTTCTGCCTCAGTGGACTGGGCCAACATCATCTGAGAACCCGATTTTATGGTAGATAACGAACAGTTGATTGTCGTGCCATTTGGGAATGATATTATCAGTCCATCCGGGGAACAGAGGATGGAGGCATTCGCTTTGATCAGAATATCCCTTCCCATTAGGTTAGCCGGGCTTTTAGGTGCAAGAATATACTGGTGCAAGAATGTCTGTCCTGCTATCTTGGTGGATAACAGCGTGGAAAGCGGTATTTTTTCTACTTTTCCCGAAAACCCTATGACTGAAACTGTTGT
The DNA here is from genome assembly GCF_902827115.2 of Pseudochaenichthys georgianus. Lineage (NCBI taxonomy): Eukaryota > Metazoa > Chordata > Actinopteri > Perciformes > Channichthyidae > Pseudochaenichthys > Pseudochaenichthys georgianus. The sequence continues at coordinate 20,567,979 of NC_047509.1, forward strand.
AGTTGAAAGGGACGCCTTGAAGGCGGGAGAATTGATGGTGGAGTATCTTGCTCCTGAATCAACCAGGAATGGTAGCTTTGAGTCTTTAACAGTCATAGTAATGTATGGATCCGCCAGGCCCATACATCCAGAGTTCCCTGGGCGTCGTCATTGTTCGTAGAGCTGCCCCTCATACAGGACAAACTGGCCATAGGGGGCGGCCATAGCATTAGGGGAAATGTGACCCTGGTTTGGTTGTTGCGGCCATGGGACAGCCTCCTGAGGTGTCTGGACATATGGTTTCTCTGATCCATTCCCCTTTCCGTTCCCTTTCTTTCCCCCTTTGGCCCGCTTGTTTCCTGGTGGGGCTTTATTTGGGCACTGCTTGTACCAGTGATCTGGCTGTCCGCAAATGAAACACACCTTCTGATAGACCAATCCAGGAGCCATTCCAAAACCACCCTGACCTCCGAACCCGCCTCTGGACCCACCCCTCTGTTGCCAAGAACCATTATCATAGCCAAATTGGGGCTGACTATAAGGCGGACCCTGGTTGGAAAAGCCCCCTTGTGGGTTTTGTTGCCCCTGTGGCTGCACGGCCGGCGCTTCTGGGTGAACAATTAACTGTTTGGCAATCTTTTTGTCATTCTGAACTGTTTTCCGGGCTATATCCAGCTGCGTTCGCAGTAACTGCACCCTCAAGTCCTCTTCCTCAGTTCTACTTTCTGCATGTTGTTTGTTAATTTTACCCATGATGGGCTAAATGACGTTCCCACGTCTGTGTGTTTAACTGATCTATCTCTGGATTGTCCTCCATCAGACTTTTAATTTCTTTCGGTACCGCTGCAAGCACTGCCCTACGAAACATTTGTATATGTTGGTCATTACTATCTGGACTGCAGTCAGTTGCCATTGTGTATTGTTGGCGTGACCTGAGCAACATGGTTGCCGCAGCCTCTCCAGGTACAAATGTAAATGACAGCGCCCCGTACCCCCCCCCTGTCTGTGGGAAATGCTCTCATTGCTTTGCCCAGCAGGCTGTGAACATTGTTAAAGGAAATAGGCACGTCATCTTTCATTTTTGATGTTCCTGATCTATCCTCCACTCTTTCCACCTCATAATAGGAAGTCTGTTGTGCCAGTATTCTCCTGAAATCTCCCAGACAGATAGTCTGTCCTACAGCCATGTCTGCAAACCTTCGCATCCAATGTCTCCCTCCCTCAGTAGGCAACGGCATTTTATCGATCAGCGCATGTATGTCCCCTAGTGTGAAAGGATGATAAGCCGTTTTCCCGCTTTGCACGGCCACTAAAGGCGCCTGTAATACTGGAGCAATAAAAGCATGCTCGGTGGGGTCTTCTGTGGTGTGTTGAGACCTCAATCTGTTACGGGGCATTGAAAGGACCTGACCTACCCCCAGTCGTTCACTGATTGTTCCTGTCAGAGATATCAGCTTAACTTTGCATCTCGCCCCCCTGCTGTCTTCCTCACTTTCATGTCCTGTTTGTTCCTGCTGAAAGGTGTCCTGACAGCTGTCTTTATGACCCTGGCCTCCTGCTCCATTGTAAAACCCCTCAGTTTTATGACCTGCTGTTTCCCTATCCCTTTTATGGCCAGCTGACCTTCCCCCACTTCTGTGGTCTGCTGTCTCTTCCTCACTTTCATGGCCAGACGCCCCCCCCCCAGCGCATGGGTAATAAGACGTCGATGTTTGGCGTGATCTGTTCTGAAAAGGATCACATTTCTCCCCCTCCTCAACGCGCCTGCGTACTCCTGTGTGCTGGTCTCTCCTCTCCCTAATTTCCTCTCTATCTTCTCCCGAACCCTCATCTACGCTTCGTTCCTGTCCCCTGACTTCCTCCTTACGTCTATCTTGAATCTGTTGTTCATAGCACCGTTTTTCTCGTATTTCCCTCTCATCTAGGAGGTCAGTTACGTATGTTATTTCTCCCTGTGTAGCGCCTGAGTGGCTCTTTGTAAGATCTGTTAGAAGGGAAGTCAATTGTTCTGAGGTGAGCTCCCTATCAGGTTGACTGTCCCTTCTCGGGGGAAACACCCCCTGTCCTGTGTTAAAACTAGGCCTCCGCGTGGTGTGTGCGCTGTGTAGTCCGTCTAACGGGGAGGAAACTTGTGTTTCTTTAACATGTACTCTTTTCTTTGGAGTAGGGACGCCCCTTAACGGACTCAACGCTACCGTGCCCACCATCCTATAATTCCCCCCGCTTATGGCAGTCTCCTCTCCTTCTGTGTCCGATACATCTGCTACTGTCATTTGCAATTTATTTGCGCTTTCGTCGGGTAGAGAATAAGGGGGAGGGGGCTGTGTAATCAGAGTACCTAAATTCGGGTAAAGGAGAGAGGAGCGGGTGGGAATGGCTGGGTTTTGTATGGGCCCCGTTTGAGATTTCTGTTCTGAGTTAGAGACACCCTTATTTTGCATTGTTGTATAATATTCGACCCGTTCCGCTATATAGGCAAAAATGTCACCATCTGTAGGCACCTTCGTGTCTTTATCTTCATGTGTTTCTATGGGGCTTTGGATTGCCATTGCACCCGGGAGATTTTCGTCTGTGACGGGAGGAACATAAATCCCAATCATTGCGAGGGCAGCATTGTGACAAATCCTCCTCAATCTATCTAGTTCTTGTATTTGTTTGTTCCATTTGCTACGGGCAAATCATCTGGGCTTCTGTTCGTTTAGGTGTGCAAGTTGCTTTACAATCTGTCTTTCATATAGATTTAATGCTGTGCCCAAATTACCGACGGTGTCATCTTCCTCCACTCTATTCTCTGTTATCATCTTATCGTGTAGGAAACGGAGATCATTACAAGCCTTTTCCTTAGCTCCCTGTTTGACTCCACTCAAAATCAATCTCTTAATCTGTTCCCATTGCTCCCTGTAACTCCCTGGAATTTCAGAGTTGTCTTTACTTTTCTGATGTTCCATTTTGACTTCGTTTTTTTATCTGACTTAATTAAATATGTGTTCACTTGTATTAATATACTAGGCTATTGTCGTCGCTACTATTAACGTGGTTCCCTTCTTCAATACCGAGCAGCAATGTACTTTGGTGAACTTGTAAGGGTGTTACCCCCTTTCAGCCACTAGATGGCAGCAGCCGACCACAAATGAGCTTCACTCTTCTGAGTGCTTTGGTCACAGAAGTATTTCAGGTAAAAATCACACAGATTTATTCCCCGTACATTTTGTCCGGCTTTGTAATGTGGTGTTTATTTCAACAGGCAGACCAAACCATGGACGGTGCTTCAACACGCATAAGGAATGTGACGCCCAGGTTTCAGCGAGCCCTTTACCACACGTTTGCTTTCCAAATTAATGTTTACAGACAAGGGGAAACGAGAGCCGGTCTCGTCACAATGTCGGTGACGTTAGCGTTCTCTCCCCAGGATTTAACAGAATAGCAGTCCACTGACACTTTCGCTTATTCGGTCTCAGACTGCTATTTTACCCCCAGTTATAAACGGCGGATTGATCTGAAATATCGACCATCCAGGTTACGTCGTTTGGGACTTACACCCAAATCCCACGAACTGCACCGCTCCTACGCCACTTCAGGACTAAAATACCTGAGATCCACGCAAACTGCCTTTATTTATCGTCACGCAGGACTCTCTATACCTTGCGATCAACGTTCACGTGTTATATATAACTTTCCTAACATGGTACAATATGCATCGTATATTCCATTCAAACCCTTTGTTTATAAAAAATCAAAAAACACCATGAAACGCCTACAGACAATCCTAATGTTTTAGATATACCCAATCACAGACAGTTGATTTACAATAACAGGCGTCCGTGTGTACCTTTCGTCTTGTTGTTGCAGGGCCCTGCTTGATTGTCTGAGGTGTTTGAAAGCGTTTGTTCCCGACCCAGTCTGGCCGTCAGAATCCTTCCACAGCCCTGTCTACTCGGAAACGTCGGAGATCACCATTTGTTAGGAGATTTGGTAGACAACTTGTCCACTTTCTTAAATCTCCTCGCGTTCCTACACAAGCCGTTATCTTACAGGAAGGAAACCCAAAGCATACAAGTAACCGTTTAACAATAATCCATTTTAATGGTAATATACAATGCAATACAATCAAGTACAGTACAAATTAAATACCGTTTATCTGTGGGATCCCATAATTACCTGTGCCAGCGAGAGGAGAGAGAGGGAGGCACTGCTGGGATTCCTGTCTAAATACTTCGCTGACCAGAAGGAGGAGTTATCTGCGCCCCCCCCCCTTCCAGACCAGTGATTGGCTGCCCAAATTAGTATCAACAGCTCACATCCCCAATCCCAGTGGCTCAGCTTCCTTATCACAGGGATCTGAGATGACTGTATGTTAACTCCACACCTTCCCCCTCTTCCTTTTGTCTTCACAAAACCAAATGTTCACAGGCCCCACAAACAGTTCACAGTTTTCTCACCCAAATCATTTTCCCTTTTTAAGCATCTTGATAGTTTACTAACATGAATACATACAAATATTTCCTCACACTACCCACACATGTATCCCTTATCAAAACGGTATTGTGCAGCACTCATCCAGATAAGATGTGACTGTTACCTCGTTTTGCAAAGATAGCAGCAGAAATGTCATTGGGGATATTTAGACTTTAAAATGCTCCTTGGTCGTGAATGTTGGTGTCGGCAAACAATATTACCAATCCTCTATTCAAACATAATATTCAATGTGCATCGACATGAAAATAACAAAAAAGTTCATGCTGGACTCAAACCCGAGTCCCAACAGTAAAAATCAATCATGCCCTGCGCGTTATGAGTGCACCACGAATCATCACGTCCTAACAGATCACCACAGCTCATTTTGTTACATTAACATTGTCAACAAGTTCTAGAAAAATGCAACCCGACATCATATTGATAATAATATATGATACAAATGTAAAACTGACAACAATAATAGTTAGTAAAGGATTTATTGATGTGAATGTTTTGAACACCTCAGCACACCCGTCAAGATAAGCAACTTAGCTACCGCCTCAGCGAATCATCCAGATAGTCCGTTTACTTTCTCACCAACGGCTTCACCCATGGTTTCCACCCAGGCTTAGCAATACTGCCTGACACAGAACCTCACACCTTCAACACCTTACTGGCCAAAGAAGTCAAAGAAGGATTCATGATAGGCCATTCAATAGTCCCCAAACAACCACAGACTCCCCCACGTGCTCCATCTTCTCGACTTCTTTCTCACAGTCACTCCATCCTCACCCCCCTGCCACGGGCTGAGCACACTCATACAAATATTTTGCAGACCTTGGCATTCCTCTGTCTGAGGAAAAAACCTCAGGGCCTACAACCTCCATTGAGTTTCTAGGCATCACCCTGGACTCAATGTCTTTCCTGGGCTTCTCTATCCTCAGAGAAAGTACAGCGCATCACTCTCCTCTTGTCAAACTACTTACAGGCAGACAGATGCACGAAACGGCAGCGGTTAGCCCTCCACGGCAAACGACTCTCATATTCACACTCCGGAATAAAACGGATCAGCCGAGAATTTCTTTCCCCATCCACATCTCCCGCCTGAACTCGTATCCCATACGAGCCACTAACCAAATACTTCAGCGCAAGGTACGATGCATACGCAACGCCTCAACACCCACTCTTTCTCACCGAAACAGGGAAAACAGCCACACGTATCTGGTTCCAGAAACACTTCCACAACGTGTTGCTTACTTTGGGGATATGCTCAGAATATTATTCGAGCCATTCCTCCCGCATTGGCGCAGCGTCCACAGCAGCTAGACCGGGCATCTCTTATCCAACCATCTAGGCCCTCGGCCGCTCGTCATCCCAAGCGTATCACGCTTACATCCGCAACAATCTCAATGATCTCAGACACGCACACGCTTAAGTCAGCTGCTTTAATCCGACTCTTTTGGGGGCCCGTAATCAGCCCACGCAGATCATGCCGGAGACGGAACCCCCACTCTGAGTCTCCCACTGCACGGACCACAGCTCGTCCTCCCAGATCATCTCTTCACCCCCCTCGTATCATTCACATGTTACTACAATAAACTTACAAACATCACATCATTGTGGCGTGGTTCCTGCTAGTGAAATGAGGTTAAATTGTTAACATAGGTTCAGGAGCATGGCCACGCCTAAAACTCTGCCTCGAACCACGGCCATCACTATTTATATCCGGCAAAACTTCCGGCCACTGCTCGTCTCCATCCTTTCAACCCACCCTCCCTCTCCCTTTCTACCCATACAGTTCCCCTCCCGACTCACACCGAGCGATACATCCATCCATCCCTTCTTCCCTCCCTCAACGTCCCTACAGCCCCCCATCCCTCCATCCCTCATCCCTTCATCCCAACATCCCTCATCCCTACATCCCTTCAACCCAACATCCCTACATCCCTTCAACCCAACATCCCTACATCCCTTCATCCCAACATCCCTCATCCCTACATCCCTCATCCCAACATCCCTCATCCCTTCATTCCTTCATCCCAACATCCCTCATCCCTACATCCCTTCATCCCAACATCCTCTGCCCGTCACCATTTATATTTAAACGGTGCATGTTTATATACTGCGTATACTAACACCTTAATACCAGGTATCGTCTGGGGGGCCCGTAATCAGCCCACGCAGATCATTCCGGAGACGGAACCCCCACTCTGAGTCTCCCACTGCACGGACCACAGCTCGTCCTCCCAGATCATCTCTTCACCCCCCTCATATCATTCACATGTTACTTCAATAAACTTACAAACATCACATTGTTGTGGCGTGGTTCCTGCTAGTGAATTATTTTCAATGGTGCGGACACAACAATCAAAATTCCTTCCTTTTATTGACTGTGCTTGAGGCAGAGAAAGAGGAAAGGTAGATAGTTAAAACTTCAAATAAAACTGAAACTATGTAAGATTTATTTGTATACATGTGTAGATAGTTTCTCAGATAACATATGTTACCTGTTCCACATAGCTTTGCATAAGAGCATTAAACCCCATGCCCAAATTAAAGCTGGAATGTGTACTTTTAATAGTGACAAGTTTGCATAGGGGATTCATGCTTGTATCTTCTCATGGAAAATAGAGCAAAGAATATGCCAGTAATTGGGCCTTTGATAGAAATAAAACTGCACTTTATTGGCAGAGTAATCTCTCGCAGTATATTTTACTGGTTATTATGAAATCACACAAGGTGAATTCCAAATTCTTCTTCTGTCTCCGTTATTCTGACAGTTAATGATTCCTTCAGATGTTCGCTAACTTCTCTGTGCCAACTTTATCAGACCAGGTGTTGTTCTGTACTCTGTGTACGATTCAACCTAAGACATGGTCTAATTCAGGCTGTCCAAAAGGATGACAATAAAACCTTTTGTTTTTACTTTTTATCCCTTTGATTGAACATTCAGTTAAGTCTTGTCTCTCCTTATTGAAGGTTTATGGCAGCCATGTTAGTGGTCTCTGACAGACTGGGAGATAAGGCCAGACACTTTGAACAGAAAAGTGAACTTGATTGAGTGACTGTTTCAGAATTTTCCACGACTGCCTCCATATTTCTCTCTTCCCTGCGGAGTAAGGCCCCTGATTGAACATGCGGCAGATTCACATAACCTACATGCAAGATTTTTACAATTGTCAATACTTCAGTTTGAATAAAGATGTCTCTGAAGTGAGTCATTCAAAGGTATTTGCAAAAGAGCAGTCCTCTCTGAGGAAAACAGCTGTCATCTTTATTGCTGGCACAATATTAGAAGCTGGACATAAGCCTTAACATGTGGCAGAATGCCCAGACAGACATCTCTGAGGAAAAGTTACTCATAGATTGAGGTATTTTAAGGTCTCTCAGCCCTTTTTTAAACTTTAGTGCTGCTCTGTGACAGATAATGTACAGACAATATACACACGGCACCTATTGCACGTCTGTCCGTCCTGGGAGAGGGATCCCTCCTCTGTTGCTCTCCCTGAGGTTTCTCCCATTTTTCCCTTTAAACTGTGGGTTTTCTCTGGAAGTTTTTCCTTGTACGATGTGAGGGTCGAAGGATAGAGGGTGTTGTATTGTCATACTGATATTCTGTACAAACTGTGAAGTCCACTGAGACAAATGTAACATTTGTGATATTGGGCTATATAAATAAACATTGATTGATTGATAGATAATGATGGGCTAGAGATGCTCTACCTAAAAGATGATAAGATCGTAATGTAGGCTGATGTGTTCCCAGATAAAATACTTCATACAGAAACTCTACAAGGTTATTCTCATAACTTTAAAACTATTCATTATCTCTTTGTCACACATTCAACTGAATTTCCTAGTCTAAATAATGCTTTTTCTTGCTCATATGTTATTTTTAAACGTGGGTTTGTTTTGCTGCATGAATGCTTTGTGACAAAACGTCCTGTAAGGCCAGCGGAGCCCGGATAATCATATTAGAGTGATTCTCATGGAGTTTACGGCCCCGCCTCCTCAGCGGCAGGATGGAGTGGTTCCACTGAGGGAGACCTGATGTGAACTTGGCGGCCCTGCCAGAAGAAGACCACCAGGTTTTCTGACTTCATGGGAGTATCCAGCCTATGCTGGCTAAGGATCGATGGCTTTGGGCTAGAGAGTGCCCCATGGGTATAGCATGCTTTTTGAGTGAGAGCGGCTGCCACTGAATGACAATGAATACACATTTCAATGAACTAGGGATAAGTAAGAGGAAGCTGCAATTACCTTGTCAACATACATTTGTGTCCATCACTGACATTTGACTGTATAGATTTAGTTTGTGCATAAAATGGTCTCTGAATTCACTCGTTGAGTTCACCTGTGTCCTTCACGCTAAATGCGTTTTCTTGACATCCCGTCTCTGTGTGAGTGTGACAGCTTTGACACTAAACCTTAAAGACAGCATTTTTATATCTTTGCTCTAAACTTCACTGCTCTGTGTGTGCACCAAGGGCGTGACCCGCAGCTGGCTGGGCTGACTCAGCCAATCGGCATTCCATGCAAGGTGGAAGTTCCACCATCAACAAAGGAGATGGAGGGCAAGTGAGCGCAAAACAGGTGAGAGCTTTGAATAAAAACATGAGCGGAGTGTATCAATGATCCACATCGGCCATACATCATTACAATGAGAGGCGGTGCTTTACTGACATCCACATTCAAACGTTAACTTCAAAACAAGCTTGCACACATCACGTTCACATGCAGATACACCCAGTGCTCCTTTCCACCTCCCTCTGTCTCCTTTTCTCTGTCTTTCTCACACACACACACACACACACACACACACACACACACACACACACACACACACACACACACACACACACACACACACACACACACACACACACACACACACACACACACACACACACACACACACACACACACACACACACACACACACACACACACACACACACACACACACACACACTCTCTCTCTCATACACTTCATAGGTATGTATAACACTCCCTCCAGTCCTGGCTCCACGCTCCACCCTCAGTCCTAAAGGACAGGCTGGTTGACCCAGGAGGAGGGGATAGAGGGGGAGGGAGGGGGAGGTAGGAGCAGACGGAGCTCAGATTCATTTCTGCTGGTGCTGCTGGAGGCACAGCACATTGCGAGAGCAGAACGTGACGCACACAGAGCCGGGACACGCACGGCTATCAAATGGATTAATTTTGACGTATGTGAACTCTAAGAGAGAACGGACAATAGAGCCAGAAGGACTTGCACCGAGCTTGTAAAACTTGTTTGTCACACTGGCAGAAAATAAAAAAGCTACCTGGCTTTGATGAAGAAACACTCATTCTGGAGCCAGCTGATATCCCGCTGAGCGGAGGGACTTGGACTGACAGCACTGAGGATGTGAATGTATCGGGGACAATCTGGACCCCCTTCTGTCACACAGCTGCACCACTCAAGTGGATAAGTAAGTGCTTTAAATGTACTATATGTTAATTGCTTGATTGAATATTAAAGTGATTTTCATACTGTTTTTAGTACAAATACTTCTTGTAAAAATCCTCCAATAATTCTCTTCTAGTCACAGGATGTGTAGGAACTTAAACTTGATCACTATGTGAGCAAATAGATTTGTTTACTGATTAATGTAGGTCATCAACAGTATCTGATGTCCCACTGAGTATGACACTCAAGTATTTCACCAATGATTTATCTTCCGATTACTATAACATGTATACTTTAACATAACAATAGTAGGGTTTTTATTTACTTAATGAAATATAAAGGAATCTTCTTAAGAAACAATGCCATCACGATACACTTGTTTCGGACACTATATATATATCTTACCTATTTTAAACATTGTAAAGACAATTGAAATCATGTTTTGGGAACATGTAGTTAGTTTAGATGTTAGGGGAATGTGTTAGTGTTAGGTGTTTTTTTGTATATATTTTTAAATGTAATATATATATATTCACATAAATATGTTTTTTAACTGTTTGTGAATTAATTAATTAAATAAGGTATATTTAGAAAATGTCAAAAAGCTTGTTCCTTGCATAAGCTTGATGTATGATTTTAACATACACATTTTCTGAGTGAAGTCACCTGTTTATTTGATATGATTGAATATCACATTAGGTTGATTTGGAAAAAAACCTTGACACTTTATACATTAGAGTTTTAGGTGAAATAATGATATTCCCAGTATGTATGAATCATGCCTGTCAGCCCTCATTTCAACATATGTAATATATGTTAACATATACAGCACAGGCTGGTGTACTTGATTGGAAGTATTTTTTGGCACAGCCTAATTGAAAATGTATGTGATCCTCCAAATTTTTCTACGGATAAAAAAAGCTCAAGGGAGCCTCCAGGTTGTTCATGTGATTGACTCTCTCATGTAATGTTAATGGACTGTAATAGTGAAGGCGCTAAATGCTTTGTCCCGCAGTCATCGAGACCAGAGCCAAACGCACACAGAGAAAAAGGAACTGCGTGAGAAAGCCTACCATGCACTGACAACAAGGTGAGAGGCCATGGAGGCATATATATTCACCTTAGGGTGATTTATCTGTTATGTGTGTGTGTTTGTGTGTCCATTTCTTTGTGTATTTGTGTGTCCTGCCTGTATTTTAAAATCTAAAAAGGTCTTTAGATGAGTTAAAGAAGATGGTCAGTGTGCGCTGTGTGTTTATGGTACACACAAGTCTTCACCTTTAGTTAAAGTTAATTTATTGCCTGACTTGATATGTAAACAGAACATCTCATTAATGAGGAGATGGAAATGTCTCGCTTTATGCTTTTGATTCTCAGTGAAAGCCTCTAATGCAGCAGTTTGTCTTGTCAGTTTCCACTTGTGTAATAGCTATAAAAACAACTTTAAGAATCTCACCAAGATGTCAGTAAAATATACAGATCACTGTTTGGCAGAAAATATTTTTGTGATTTACAGCAGGAAGTAATTTTGTATCAATCAAAGTGCCCTAGAAGAATGTTTCCAATAATCATAGACTTTCCATGTTTTTTTAAATTTGGCACAATCTGCTATTCGAACTAAATTACTTCCTTGATTATAGTCCTATATCAGGAAAAAACATCACCATCATTATAATTTCTACTATTTTCATGGTCAATTTAGTCTGGTCTCTGACAGGGAATCATTTCATTGTGTGGCACGGATCTAACCATTATAAGCCTCAAACGTCCAGGCCTGTTTTAGCGGATGTGGTATCACTGCGGCCCAGTTTCCATTCTTCAGGGGGAATACTCAGAATTGTATATCAGTTTTGGCTTATTTATTGTTTAGGTCACATGCTGGCAGCCTGGTTAATGATATATAACTAGAACAACACTCAGTGGTCGTTTTAACAGGCTTTCAGTGCAGATAAGGGGACTTGGACCTTCTTTAACAGCACAGAGTTGGACCAAGCCAGTGTATTGTGGAAATAAACTGCTCATGTTTGTGAAAACACAAAAAGATGAAATGTGGGTGGTAATGGCTGTATCGGTGTGTGCAATGAGGCGTGACCCCACATGATTAACTTTTAATGGGTTGTTTGGGCAAGATAGTAAAATAACAGTGTTTACTTGTATTGCTCACAGGGGCTGCAGTCTGAAGTAAGGGGGCTTGAACCTGGGTGACACTCACTGAGAATGAAATCATGGACACAGAGCTGTGAATAAATTAGTACAGCAGGTGGCTCAACAAATGTAAATGCTTCAATATATACAGAGAATCAACTTGTTATAGAAACACCTATTCAGATGTCACGTGAGAGCACCAATGGGGATCTCATTTAGAGATATGTGGAAAAGAAAAAAGCGTGGCCATATCTGCTTTATCATGCAGATGAAATGCTGCACTGCCCAGCGTGTGGCAACACACATGACTCATTCAGACCTATATTGTGTAAGAATCTATTGATCAATATGTAAATAAAAGTCTCAGGCCACACTGACACAAGCAGCAAAGAATACTAAAGGTTAAGTATAGGGGTGTGATCTAGGGGTGTGATCTAAAGCTTCAAGTATTTTCAGTTGGCTTGGATCAGTGGTTCCCAAACTTTTTCTGCCATTCCCCACTTTGAACAGGTTCGCCTTTTCAAGCCCCATCTGTCGTGAGCTACTTTTACTCCTCTTTTTTTTGTTTTTTGCAGCACATTTTAACATTATTATATGCTTACCTTTAACCTTTGTGTACTGTTTGGGTCTGTGGGGCCCATTTTCAGTGTTTACTAAAATAAAATGTATGCAATTTAATTATTTTAATCTGCTTTATTTGGAGGTGGACCTCACATCCTCTAGGGGGGTCTGGGGGCATGCACACACTTTGAGCACAACATTAATTTATGGATACAGCTCTCAACACTCATATGAAAGGGAGATGAATACTTTTCAATAATCCAAAAACTTGTTTCCTGCTGCCAATGTCTATTAATGAGGATGATAAATAATATCAGACAGAAATAATAGGCATGTCCGAAACAGTTTCCTCTGTGATTTTGATCTCTGATGACAGAAGACGGTGGATTGGTTAGGAAGAAAGGAGAAAAGAATGTTGCTAATGAGGACAGATAGGGTCAAACCTGGTCAAAGGGAATTGATCATGGGACTGATATGCACACACAAGCATGACGGGGAAGGGAAGGGTCTTTTCTCTTTTCTCATTATGTTTGGATTATTACACCCAGGGCTTAAACACTGTTTGTTTGCTACTGAGGCTACCACCGTTTCATGTTAACCAATTATCTTTAAATCTGCCATAGGATGAATATCCCACTGTCAGTGTGTGTACTGAAAAAAGGTGTTCGTGTAAGAAAGAGCAATTTAATTTGAAGGAGCATAGCAGTGAATTTGAATAAAATCTCTTATACATCACACCTACCTATTTTGCAAACCCTGCTTCTTTGTTTTTTGTCTACCCTTCCAGACATCAACTGCATTCTATTCTTTTACATACAATTTGAAACTCTATTAGCAACCCCCGGGTATACATTATTATATGACATGTCACTTGTTAGACGCTTTTTATCCAAAGCGACTTACTTTGGTTGTTATGTAAACCTTTTGTTGTTATGTGAACCTTCACGGTACAGATCAAGTTTGCATTGATTATGGTCAGTAGTATAGACTTTAAATCAATACGTTAACAAAACAATGAGGGAACATCGACAGATATTAATGCAGACCTGATTCTCACTGTGGCAGATTATGCAAGTTACAAGTCTGCTGATCTGATTCATTGTCATATTATTCAAACAATTATTAATAGTGACAATGAAGTTTTGGGTCTGTAAATAATCCCAAAAAAAGAGGATAACAGATATCTACGATTGTCTGAAAGCAGCCAATTCAGAGGAAATCTTAACATCAGATTTATTAACAAAGTATCCTCTCAACTTGGATTATTTTGAATGTTTGTCACTTTGACAAAATGGCAAAATAAGTAATAGTAACAAAATAACATAGGAGTGAATATAACAACCGAAATATATGTCTCTTTTAGACATTTGGTGCTTAACATACGTGCATATGGTTTAACAGGACTTTGAAACACAGATAATGTTTGATCTACACATAGCTGCAGTGACATAGTTTGTCAAAGGGAATGACCAAAACATGTGTGAACAGCTGAAAAGAGAACCGAGATGTTGAAAGATGTGAATGCTTTGTAGCTATAATGTTTTCTTGCACACTTTGATTTATAAAATATCATAATTAGGAAGTCAACACAGAAAGTATTTGTGGATTTACAACTCTAAAAATGGCTGTAGCACTGGTTGGCCACAGTGGAATATGGTTCACCGTATTAAAGTGGGCCGTATGTTACTACCATGAGTGTAGAAATACTCTGGTACCAGTAAAAGTCCTGCTTTCAAAATGTAACTCAATGTAACACTCCTATGAACTAGGTTGCTTTCAATGAGGAGTAGAAGATAATATAAATATAAAAAACAATATCAAATTAATATAGCCGGCATTTTATTAAATATTCATACAACACTTTCACAAACCCCTCATCCACCCCAGTGAAACCCAATCTGCTATCATGGACAAAACAATATTAACATTAATCCTTTTTCTGGTGAGTAGAATCCTTTAGAATCCTTTCTCTGGTGAGTAGAAGACAAAAAATGAAGCAACAAAAACTTCAGTCGGTTCTGCTCGTTCCTGGTTCCCCGCAGCATCAAAAAAGCACATCAAACAATTTGAACACACTCAGCTCATTGAGCCTCATTAACAACCACACCTGGCCTGCTCTTCCTCTCCTCCCTCATGTGCAGACTCTGCTGCCCCAGCACTGCCCCGAGTGGGAGTTGCTGGTTATTACAGGGTGAAAAAACTCACTGCATTATTTGAGTGGGTTACATCAAGTAAAAGTAGGAAAAGTATGAGCATCAGAATATACGTACTAGAGTACCAAAAGTAGAAGTTATCACTATGCAGATTGGCCCATTTGAGAATAATATATATATTATGTTTTGATTATAATTATTGATGCATTAGTGTTTATCAAACATTGTAAAGGTGCAGCTAGTTTTAATTACTAGGGTAGCTTGTGAATGTTACTCCAGGTGTAACTAAAATCTTATTTAAGAGGTGACTACAGTTAATTAATAAAAATCTGCAAAGTAACAAAAGGGAAAAAATCAATCTAGTGCAGTAAAAGTACACAATATAGTGGAAGTACAAAGTAGCAAACAATTGAAATACTTGAGTACACAACTCCCTCAATATGGTATTAAAGTACAGTACTTGAGTAAATCTACTTAATTACTTTACACCACTGGGAAACATAAATATACATCAGAAGCGGCAACAGCTGCCTCAACACGCCTCCATCTGCTGATTTCACAGAGAATCTGCAAATTGAAAATACATAGCTGTTTCGCTTTACACATTATGTAGTTAGCTACTTTCTTACGTTTATTGGACCTTACCTTTGAAACAGCATCGTTGTTGTTACAGGATGCTGTGTCGATGACATTACCTGAATATGAGACGTTTAGGGAACACTGGTAAATTGTAACATCACGTACTACGCAAATTAAAAACATTTTATAGTTTAGTTTAATTTAAGTAAGTCCAATGTCTTCATATTTTTCAGTAATTTTTTTTTAGGGATTTGGTTGTTATGTTTTTCTCTGGGGCTCAGACAATTAAAATACACGGGCCAATTAAATATAGCTAGACTCAAACAAAAACTATTTACAAAATGCACACTTACTCACCATTCTGTATGTCATTGAAACACTTAGGGACAGCCGTGCACTGCAGTTGATGTTTAGCACACACAATAGGCTTGTTTGAGACAAGCGAGACCTGCGCAGTTGCGATCAACGTCTTGCTAGTGCGTTGCATGATGGTTAGTCATTTTGTCCGACTTGCTCTGGAGGCTCGCCCACATGAGACGTTGAAATCTCGCGGGACAAAGACGCCCGCAGCCTTAATGCTACGTTCACACCGGACGCGATGCGATGTTTGGGGGCGGCGTGATTACATGTAAAGTCAATGCAGAGACGCGATCAGACGCAAATTCGCTCCGACGGCGCGCATGAAGCGGTGGACGCAGCGCGAATCACGCGATTGAGGTGATTGAAGGGGGCCGTGTCAAACGCGAGAGTTCAATTTGTTCAACTCGGGCGTCAAATTCACGTGACGCGTTCTCGAGGAAGCCAATCAGCGGTGAGGATCTCAGCCTGCCGTCACTGACGTTCAACCAGAAAACATCAGCCATTAGCTGTTAGCAGTTAGCACACAGAGATCACAGCTCCTCATATCTGTTCAGAAACTGTACAAAAGTTAAACAAGTACAAACCACAGACTGTCTGTGTCATGGAGAGTACAGTCGCTGGTTTATTTATGTCTGTAGGCCGTTGTTATGAGTGTGGAGTGAGCATATACAACGTTAGCTTAGCCTGGTCGACCCAATCTCCATTCAGAAAACAAGCAATTTAAAAGGTTTTTCGCCTGCCGTCTTGTCTGCAGACTTGTCAAGCATTAATTCATGGTTTTTACTAACCGGTATCAGTAAGTTGTTACGTTGGCATCATTTAGAAACGTGTATTACAATTTAATCACGTTAACATATGTTCATTTTGTTGTAGTTGTAGCTCCCGAGCCAGCGCGTCTTGTTTGAATGATGCGAGTAAACACAGCTGGCAGCCGCGATGAAACTCGAGCGACACTATAGGAGCGTTTAGAGCGAAGCGAATATTCGCATCGCGGCCGGTGTGAACGTAGCATAACGGAGCGTCCACACTACAGCTTCAAAAAAAGCTTGGAGCTGGGCGTGTCTGAACCCCCGGGGATTTTATGGGAGCAATATATATATATATAAACTCCCCAAACAGGCGAAAACCTACCAGTTTCACCCACTGTCTCTGCCACCTCCCTCCATGCCTGGTTCCTCCGGTTTGTATCCCGGTAGGTGAAGAGGGTCTGGTCATACAAAACCGGGTGATTTTCTACAGCGATAATTAGTTTCTCCTCCATCTTTTTTTGAAATATAGAAATGAACGGCGGGATATCTCTCCCAGCTTAGACGCGGTTTGATTGGCTACGGCTTGAGCTGTCAGATTTTCCGAAACTGTTACGAATGGGTGAAGCAGGTAGGACTCAAATGCAGAATAACGAAAAGCGAGCTTTATTAAAATATATAAAGCTGTGGCAAAACAAGGCAGAATCCAAAATATCCAACACCAACGAGCAGCACAAGGAACACAGACCGTGGAATGACATGGAGGGGAAACAATGAACCGACATGGAACACAGGGGAAGACTAAATACACAGAAGGGTAATCACAGAACAAGACACAGCTGGGCAGGGGAGGAGAAACACAAGGACAACAGGTGAACACAATCGGGTAATCAGGGAGGGAAACAGACAGAAAGCAGACAGGCAGGAAATGGGGGTGAACACTTTACACAATAAAATAGGAAACCCAAAGACAAGAAAAACACCAACACAGACAAAACTACAAACGTGACATAACATGAGAATCGTGACAGAAACGGGATTTGATTGGCTGGCGCTGGCTACTCCGGCGTCTCCGGACCGCTATGCTACCCACAATTCAGTTCGGCGAAAAAGCGAGGCAACGTGACGTCACCCCATTCAAAGTGAATGGGCAGATTGAAGCTGGCCCGTCCACACTACAGCGTCGACAGCAGGGCTGAAGTCGAATAGTCCATTTAGCTTAGGAACCTTCCTAAAGGAGTGAAATGACCTGGAAGTCCCTCAGTGGCAGCCATGATAAGTGCCGTTCGAATTCTCTAGAATGATGAGAATGATAGGAAAGGAGGTTTCAAACTTCCTTTATAACCTCCTTTAGCTTAGGAACCACTGGACCTCCCTAACCGACAGGAGAAGCGAAAATGCTGCCCCACAATGCCTTGCAGCCGCAGCATTTGCCGTCACTCAACAGTCGGCCGTTCACGGAAACAACCGATTATGACCAAGAAATGATATCATGAAAGTTACGGTGCTTATTAAGCATTTTAAAACGTAGGTGGTAAGTTGTCAAAGTGCTTTGTTTTGAACGTTCATCAGTATTATAATCAAAAAGAGAAATATGAACGTTAGTTTTTACTGAAATTATCAAATAAAGTCAACATTTCACAGTCTTTACTGAGCTGTGTGGGGTTTGTTCAACTTTTAAAAGATGTTTGAATGGTGATATACACAGTGATAGATGTTAAGGACTAACGTTTATAATAAATACAGTTGTATTGATTTTAAGATCTTTTCATAGTTCATACAATCTTTGGGATCATTAGTATTAATGTGGACCGGAGGGAGAGGGTGACGAGCATAAGTTTCACTTTCCTTTTTTATTTCAATTCCAACTTTGGTCATGAAGAATATGTTTCTCTGTTGTCTACGTTCATAAAGCAAAACAGCAGCATCAGAGCACGGTGCAGAGTCTCTAGATGAGTTTACAGTAGTCCCTCGTACTTATTAAACATCCATGTTGTAGTCCGCTGTATAGAAAACTGTAGTTTCCATAGTTTCCCCACAGCAGCAGACGCACAAAATGACGTCCGCTGGCGCATCATAAACATGTCGGATAGTGAAAGTGCATTCTGACTCTAAAGCACTGCACTCTCTTCTCCTAAGTCCTTTTGAATTCTCCCATCCACTATCCCTTAACCCCGTGACGTTTCACACAGAGGTCAAGGAATAGACGATAGGGTTAGAACTTAGGAGCTGATTTTTAAACTATTCGACTGCAACCCTGGAATCCATTTAACCGAAGTGAGAAGGGCCCCAGGACGTGTGCGGCGCCGCCATGACGACTTGAGTGAGCTACGTACGTAGTGACGTTCAAATTCAAGCGCAGATTTCCAATGTTAAAAGAAAAACAATTAGACTACACATTGTACACAATGACTTGCAATTTATTTCTTAACTCTAACTTAGTGCAGATTGATATCTATTATTCTTCATATCTTAGTGTCACTAAAATATAAAAAAATAACCATAAATCTGCTCAGGAGAAAATGCCGCATATCGTCTTGCTAATCTATCATACATAGTGTCAATGAAGTACAGACTGCATTATGTAAATAGTTCAAGAACAAATAAAATATTCAAATTGATAACATGCAAACTTGCTTTTTTCTACCTTTAAGCATATTATTTATAATTTTGTAGATGAATATCTCCAACCTCCTTAAGTCATTACACCTTATCTTCATAGGAGCATACTTGAAAAAGTGATTTCACATCAGAAATTAGTCACATTGGCAAATAAACGCTTCATAATAAGATTATCAAGTGGGGCATAAAGGACTGCAGCAGCACAAATAATCCTCTCATGAATTATCCTGTAATTACAGAGGGGCCCAAACCTCTTAAGGTCCTAAGAGGCCAGAAGATAACTTGATGAAAAAAGCCTTGTTGTTTTAACCCTTAATTTAAGAAAAGATGGATAATAAATAGATAACAAGAAAGAATACTAGCCTTTATCAAAATGTCCTTTGGACAGGGACAATAACTGAGCATAGTAATAAAGGTCTCTTATCCAATACAGATTTAGACTTGGTTGAAATGTTTTTTGGAAGTTGTGGTTGCCTGCTGTGGCAGCAGGGATTCACTCAAACAGAGTCAGAGTTGTTGTCTGATTTAAGAGAAGATTCTCTTCCTTTCATCCATGGCTCTATCTTCATGCTGGGCGGAGAGGTCCAGCTGGCATGGCTCGTCATGCATTCATCTGAATACATTTCTCTGGCAAAGACAGCATGCAACACTCGACAATATGTTCAGCTGTGTTATCTCACACACCCAGCAGTAAGTACACTATTACTAGAAAATTGGCCATTAGTTCTCACTGGAGCTGTGCGAACAACCTTGTTAAGTCTTGTTAGTCATACTCAATTTGCACATACACTGTAAGACCGAACAGTACAAGCTTCTTGAAGAATATGGGTTGTTTTATCCCAAACATTTATAAAAGTTATTTCACCGCAAATTTTCTGATGACTATGAACTGATTTGTAATATTGTGTATACAGTATTCATCCACTTTGGGTCATATTGGGGATTGTACTCAAATGTTTTTACTGAATCTGTCTGACGTCATCATCTATGTGCTCCGCCCCCGACGTGCCTCACTGCTCTCACCCATGCGTTCGTTCATTTGAGTCCGCCATTATAGCTCCTCTCGGATGAAATCACTCAAACTTCCAGAAGTTTGCCCACCGTGCTCTCGAGTCTCACTGCCGGAATTTGACCGCGCTACTCTGGTAAGTTACGTATTGCCTTTGCACAGTATTTAAATGATTTGTTATTAATTTCTGCATCTAATGCTCTTTGTGTCGCATGGTGTGTTAGTTTGATTTGAGCTCTTGTTAGCTAGCCTAGATTTAATATCTGCCTGACTTGAAAAATGATTTAAACCTGTAAGACAGTATTTTATATTGCTTTAAGTTATATCTCAAAGTGGAACGTTTGTGTTGCAAAAGTTCTCTGGAAAATTCGAACCTCAAATTGCGGGAGTTTTTTTTCTTCTCTTTTGTTACTGCATGCATGTATGGTCATATTTTATTAACTTAGAGGCATATAGGATTTACGTTCATTTCATCCACTACAATGACCATAACCGTGCGTTCTGCATGTTTGTAAAAGCAAGCTAACTTGAAATACTAGACTATTCATTTTACAATGGGTTTCAAGTTAGCTTGCTTTTACAAAATATGCAGAACGCACGGTTGTGGCACAAAGTTAGTGGATAAAATTAACGTAAATCCTCTATGCCTCTAAGTTAATAAAACATGCCCAACAAAAGAAGAAAGCGCGCCGCCTGCCGCCATTTTATGCTCGAAAATAGTGTTTCTCTGATCATTTTGTGAAAACTTTGCAACCCAGCTAACCTTCAATGTTTTTTCTCTTTAGGCTGAAACTGAAGCAACTGGCAGATAAAGGGCTTCTTCAACCTGGTAAGCCTTGCAGTGGAGAAACTATAACGCGCTTGGGG